>NC_057424.1:4242500-4542500 GCF_019457755.1 Venturia canescens | reverse complement strand
TTGACGCATAAATATTGAACTGGAAATAGACTGCGAGTTTTGAATGAGGAATGCACAAAATTTCCTCCATCGAAAATGATGCATCCGGTGGGAGAAAAATGATCCTCAAATATGTCCAAGTTACTGGCACGAAATGATTTATTTATTTGTACATCGATCGGGATACAATTTTTTGAGAAACTTTGAAACAAAAGCTGACGGTGATGGTGATAATTTAACATTCTAATCTAGGCTTCGATTTTCCGTTTCACATTTTCCCATTACAGTTAACATGCTTTTTTATAATCACTATAAATTTATCTAAAGTTGGACGATCAACGGATAAGTGTTTTTCCCAATAAATTTATATTTTCACACTTTTTATACGATATTTATTATAATCATATGACGGAGCATTTGAGACAATTATAATGTTTTTTTTTTTTCTCGAAAAAGCATTACGAATTCACTATTTTTATTATTTCTATTTCACTAACGGTTCGAGTATATCGAAGCTCTGACACGATCGTCACGATTCAACGGAAGCGGAGATTCTGCGTGGTTCTCTGACGATTAAAAAGTGTTCATTTATTAATCATTATATGAATTATCAAAGTCCCGACGACGATTTGACTGCCATGGTTAATCCCAAATGCCAAGTATACGGCGACATCGTCGTTTTTCGTTTAATGGAGTCGTTTTCACCCGCCACGACGCGCAACCGAGAAAGTATCGCGCACTCCTAACGACGAAATTTAGTACGAATCAAGATGGTCGCTCTCGTAATCTTTGCACTAAATGAGTGTTTCATGGCATACGGGAATTCCCTCGTCATCGGGTATTCTCGCTCAGGTCAACGAGGAAGAATTTCTTCTCGATCTCGGTGGGACCTCGAGCATGAGCGCGGTCTACCGATCGTTACAGACCGAATCGTCGTCGATCTGTGGAATATTGTCTTCGACGACCATGATCGGCGTGGCGCCATCGTGGAGGCCCTGCTTAGATTTGGCCTTTTTGTACGCGTCCCTCGTGACGCTCCTGGTGAAGCTGAACTTGCGGACGAGTTTCTTGTCCAGTGAGATAGGACTTTTGGGACTTTTGGCCATGATTTCGGCTTCGGGACCCTCGTAATGGGCCATGAGGACTTCGTTGGCGTGTTCCTCGATCACGCTTACCGCGTACTCGACATCTTCGATCGTCGCGTTCTCACGGACGAGGCAAAATCTGATGATGTACATTCCCTTCATTCTAGAGGGGATCATGTGAAGCTTGCCCGAGGCGTTGATATTGGCGAGCAGTTCCTGATTTATTTCGTCGCTCTCTTTGAGCCGGAAGCTGACGAGGCCCATTCTCACGTCGTTCATGACTTCGAAGCGCTTGTTCTTCCGGATCATTCCGGCGAACCGAGCCGCCAGTCTGATGTGATTGCGGATGTAATTCTGGAGGCCGGTTATACCGTAGCTTCGCATGACGAACCAGAGTTTGAGGGCACGGAACCGGCGGCTCAGAGGGATGCCCCAGTGCCGGTAATCGATCGACTCGTTCGAGTTGGCGTGCTGCAGGTAAAGCGGATCCACCACGAGAGCCGAGGTAAGTTTGACCCGGTCCCTCACCCACAAGCAAGAACAATCGTAAGCGACGAGGAGCCACTTGTTCGGGTTTGTGTTGAACGAGTCCGCGTGTTCGAGCCCGGCCATCAGCGGTCGCAGCTCCGGGCAAATGAAGCAATTGCCCGCGTAAGCTCCGTCCACGTGGAGCCAGACGGCCCGAAACTTTTTGCAGATCGGGCCAATCTCGACGAGGTTGTCGAACGAGCAGCAGCCCGTCGAGCCCAATGTCGTCGAGACGAAAAACGGCACGAGACCGTTCGAAAGATCCTCCTTTATCGCTGCCTCCAGGGTCTTACCGCGAAGAGAGCACTTCTCATCCGGTTCCAGGATTCGCAGCTTCACCAAACAGATCATCGCAGCTTTTTCGACGCACGAGTGAGACTCCGTCGAGCAATAAGCGACCAGCCTCGGCAGGAAGCTCGAATCCTCCATCGTCGGTTTCTGCTTCTTTAGAATTCTTATCGCGTGTGTCCGAGCCGCCAACATCGTCACCAGGATGCACTCCGAGGCCGAGCCCTGAATCACACCTCCGCCCTTCGACGTTGACGATTCCGTCAGAAATTCACGCGGTAGACTCATCGCTTTTGCAAACCAGTCCAAAACTATCGCCTCCAATTCCGTGCAGGCCGGACTCGCTGCCCAGGAAAAACCGATGCACCCGATCGTATCGGACAGCATGTCGCCCAAGATCGACGGGAATGAATTCCCCGATGGGAAGTAAGCGTGAAACTTTGGATGCTGCCAGTGGGTTATCTGCGAAAGGAGCAAAAGACATTTTTTATTTTCGAGCAGGTTCGAAAAAAAAGAGTATCGCGCACGCACGCCGAGCGATACTCACCCCCGGCATAATCTTATTCTCAACGTCCCGCATTATGGTTTCCCAAGTTTCCGGTTTGTTGGGTGCTTCGCTGGGCAGCAAAGGCCTCAGGTAGCCCGGATCAACGTTCGCTGTGACTCTCCGACCCTCGAGGGTTCGCATGTAATCGCACATGTAGTCGATCATTTCTTTACCGTGCACCCGAAATTCCTCGATATTCATTTTACTTTTCCTTATTTAAACGAGCCGAAAAAATCGAGACCGGCGAAAAATCAATGGAGCCTTTTTTTTATTTGCACTCCAAAATCGATAATATTTATAGTCATTTGTCTCGCGCGACACTCGGCAGATCTTCGCGGTCGTTTATTCTTACGATTTTTTACTGACAGCCGCAGAGAAAAACTCTGCTGCACGCTTATTAGCGCGCGGTATAAAAAAGATGGTCGGTTCAGCAGCCACTTTGATTTATTAGCAATACGGAAGCGCCTCTCGAGATGCTTCAAACGTCTCTTATACGGCAGTCGATTGTGACATTGAAAAACGAGGAATATAACTATGAAATCCCCCGACCCCGGACTCTCGATTCACCCTTGTATAATAACATTCCTTTCAATTAATCTACTCGAATAAAAATGCAGTGCGAAACAACATCAAAGTTATTATATACCCGACGAAGGATCTTCGCATCGATGGTAACACCCTCGATTAGCAAACTCTCGACTATTCCGGTACGAGCTGCCACGACAGACTGCAACACCAGCCTCTTCGCGACTCCACTTTATAAACCCCGAGCACACTCCGAGCATCCCAGCTCTTCTATTTTAATGGACGAAAAAAAAAATACATATTCCAGCCAAACCCTGTAGCGTTAATTACTCAATCAGGCCTCAAATTAGTTAATCAATGATTTTATAACGGGGAATATGAAATTCTATTAGCATCGTCACTTTCAACTTCGAAATGAACGATAAATCTTTTTCCATTAAAAAATTCAACATCGATCGTTGGATTAATAGAATAAAAACGTCTCGATTGATTGATCAATTGTAAAATTAAACAACAATTATTCAACAAGTGACAGATACTTTTTATTATTTTCAACGGTCACGTGCAGATAAATAAACAACCCACAATCTATATGTATATAAGCATTTTACGAGATCGCTCCTCGTACGGGGAGCGTCGTTGGGTTCGAGGCTCAAGAACGACGATTGGCCAACGTCAAATACGTACAGGGGTAAAATACTCCCTTAACGTTTATAAATAGCCACTTACTCTTCACCTACATTGACATGACTCCGTTGAAGCGACGAGCGACAGGTCACCGCTCAATCTATGTAATAAACTCCCATAGCCATTCCATCCTAACAATGTATGCACGGTCTTTTTCACGTAGAATCACTCCAAAATCTAACTCGTACTTACGCTCATTCAAATTTTACATTCAAGACGATTTTCTCTATTTTTTCAAAGCTACTCTATTCCTTTAAGAATTTCGAACTCAGTTTAAGAATTTCAAACTCAAAACTGCATGAACGAAAAACGTCCTCTCGATCGACCTCATCAAGTTGAGAAATTTCATCATTTTATAAATCATTGAAAAAATTGAAATTCATCAACTTTCGTTCGATATTTTCGAGCTTCGATTAAACGAGTCTTTTATTCCACGCTCGAAATATTTATTCATAAATTGTTGATTTCTTAACGATTAGCAAAAAAATAACGAAATCAATAATTCTGAACGAAAAAGTGTTCTTCTTTCAGGGGGTTTATTCGGTAATTGTAGAAACGATTAGTTTCGTGCGGAATGACCTGTACATGAGGAATATATTTTATGATGGATGGAAAGGATTTTTTGCGCATCGTTTCCTACGTTAAATGTTTTTCTCGAGCCCTTTCCGAATCGATTCTCATTCATTCACAGGACTAATTGAATCATCGATTTTGTAAGCGACTCGAGACTCGAGGAATGGAAAAATGGTGGCGGAAGAGACGTCGTTGACACTGCGGAATGAATGTGCACCCAAATTTACGACTCTTTTTATTTCGTCCAATTTTGTTTTTCTTCATCGCACATTGTTTATAATTTTTCATATAGATTAATCGAGATGTAACGAGTTAACAATCCAAACAAAAATACAAAGCCATAAAACAATTCTGCTAATCAATTGTCAGATAGAATTTATTTTTCAATCTTGAGTCGTCTTTTATTTAATCATGTCAGAACACGCGGAGACTGATAGAACCGTCGAATCATTCGTTTGCTCATGATGCTACTCGAAATTTCCATTTCTTTTTTAGTTATTCTTATTTCGGTCACAATTATGCTAGAGATTTGACTTTTTTAGCGATATTGCTCGTCCATCTTGACACTCCTTAATTCGCCATCGTAGATATGCAAGGTTCGTCGAAAGCCCGAGACTTTGTGATCTTTTTTTTTCATCGTTTTTGTTTCTGTTTAACGTGATCTTTCATCTTGTTTCCCATTATGTTCGACCGTTCGGTGATCTGCCGCGTAACGGTGAAGCTGCGGGCGATAATTCGGGGCTGCAACCGTTGCTGCTGCCGCGTCGACTCCCCGCACCGCCCGTCTTCAAACGCACCATCGTGTCCAAATGACGAAATCTATAGAAATATTTGGAAAGAAATGGCCTAAAAATGTGCTAAGTTTCAATAAGCGGAAGCTCGGAAGGCGGATAATTTGGTTTTGAAATAAAACATAAATTACTAGTATATTTTCATGGCTCGGCTCGCCAAGCTTATTTGATCGTTTCATTTCAAAGTTACCTCAGAGAAAGTTCGCTCGTTTCACCGTCCTCACGCGACTGCATGAAATACGCGAGTGGCCAAGAGATCCAGGAACTTCTAAAAAGTAGAAAATCACGCGATAAATAAATCAAAATTTTTACCAATATCTTATTTTTATTACTTTTCATCAACTTTCTCATCTCCGATATCATATATTTTTGGTAATTCAATCATAATAATCGAAAGCATTTACGCTACACGATGAGAGTTCGATCCAATTCCACCAATGGTCGCTTGAGTTTCCAATTTCGCTTCTGGTCTGTTGGGTGTTTTGGTGAATCCCGGCTGAATCGCGGGATCCGATACCATGCGAACGAAAAACGATCTTCGTTGTTCCAGAGTCGCCTTTCTTTTCTTCTCGCGAATATCCGCGAGCTCGTCCATCACGTCCTTTGACTCGAGGATTTCTGACAGGAAATCCGTTATCACGTTCCATGCTACTTCTGAAAAAACACCACAAATAATCATTTTGCTTCCTCATCGAGGAAGCTTTGTGACGATGAAAATTTTTTTTTTCCAGTTTTCAATGCCAATGTGCTCAAAATGTTCCAAAACATCGAAAAATCATATCTAGAAAAAATGTCCGGATGTGTGTGTGTGTGTGTGTGTCATGGCACTGCAAAATTCAAATGCTTATAACTCGGAAACGGTTTGAGATACAGGGCTACCGTTTTGCACAGATGTTAATCTATACAAGCTCTCTCAAAATTACGAATCTGATGACGTTTTGAATTTTTCATAAAAAGGGTTTCGACGCTCTAACTTTCGAAAATTTTAAGATTTATTAATAATTTTTTTTTATAAATAGACTATGATAATAGGAAGGTTGGTATTGAATTTGGGGAATATCGGTTGAGCGGTTTAAATTTTATGACATTTTGAATTTTACGAAAATATGAGTTTTTCAAAAAATCGTCTAACCGCTTCAATTTTTGGAAATTTTCTAAGATATTGTGTATAAGTCTGTACTTTCTCTATACTTTCCAGCAAAGTTGTCTGAATTATTTAATTTCAATGTAAATAGAAAAACGATGAAAATTGAACGTTGTAAACTGTTTTTTTCTGATGGCTCGTCATTTAGTTTTTTTTTTTTATGAATTTACACAAAGAGATAAATTAAGGTTCGTAAAAGAAGGTAGAGAAAAATCACTCAAGATGGTCAAGATGCACGATGCTCGAAGCTTCCTCTATGAGGAAGCCAAAATGAAAAATATAGCACTTCATAGAGTAAGCTTTGAGCATCGTGCACCTTGACCATCTCGAGGAAGCAAATTTTAATTTGCAGCATTTTTTCCCCCTCATTTAATCCTCAGGCCCTATTATATAGTGCTTTCCGGAACGGACGATCAGAATTTTCATTGCAATTGGGATTATGAAGGAGATTTTCAGTGCAATTGCTTTGAAAATCAGTATTTTTCGAAGCTATTAAAAAAATCACTTTTTCGGTAATACATATACGCACCGACATCTTCGGACGATGCTTGTGGAGAAGCAAGAGCAAAACGGATCGTGTATCGTTGGTTGACTTTCGCTGGGACCATGTGAATTTTGCCCGAATCGTTGATGGCACTCAGCAGCTTTTGATTCAATTTGTCGGAGCCTTTCGCTCGAAAGCAGACCAGACCGAGCTGTTGGAAAATAAATGTTGAGTGTAGAGGAAAATATTTTTAAACAATTCGTCAATGTCCCTACGGGCAGACATTTTCCATCGTGAAACTCGATAAATCACCGAAAAATTGACCCAACTGACCACCACTTCGTTGCACAGTTCGAATCTCGAGTCCTTCTTGACGAGAGCCTCGAATTCTTTGGCGAGTTTGAGATGATTGCGAATGTAGGACTGCAAACCGGAAATTCCGTAGCTCCGAATGACGAACCAGAGTTTGAGCGATCTGAAGCGTCTGCTGAGGGGGATGCTCCAGTGTCGGTAATCGATCGCTGTATCCGCATGAGTATGTTGGAGGTACAGCGGATCGACGACGAGAGCACTCGTCAGTTTGAAACGATCTCGGACCCACAAACAGGAACAGTCGAAATTCGTGAGCAAAAACTTATTGGTATTCGTGTTGAAAGAATCGGCGTACTCGATTCCTGCCATCAGGTACTTGAGCTCCGGGCAGATGAACGAGTTCCCGGCGTAGGCGGCATCCACGTGGAGCCAGATCTTGAAAAAAGCGTTTCTCCTCATTTGAAAACGAGCGGAAAATTTGTCCGGTAATTTCCGAATTCAACGACTATTATAAAAACTTTTCTGTTTCTTATAATAATTTAAAAAAACTCTATCAGAATCCGAAAAATGAACTTTTCATTGAAAATAACATTTTTTTACCCCCGGATATTTTTTGCAAACTGGACCAATTTCCTTGAGATTATCGAAGGAGCAACAGGCCGTGGTCCCAAGGGTAGTTGAGACGAAGAAGGGCACGTAGCCCTCGGCGATGTCGGCTTCGATTGCCTAGACAAAAAAACGTCCGCGGGGCGATCAACTAATATTAATTTTTCTTCATTAAGGAAAACTATTTCTGCTCTGTGCCATAAATGATCCCGCGCGCTTTTCACTTTTGTTTTTCTTTACCAACCTGATGAAAAGTTTCTCCGCGCATAACGCTCTTCTCATCGGGCTCGAGAATTCGCAGCTTGACGAAACATATCATCGCGTCTTTTTCGACGCAACTGTGGCTCTCGCGGCCGCAATAAGCCATCAACTTTCCGAGCAGAGCTGTCTCGTCGAGGTGCGAATAATTCGGGGACTCTTTGAGCCTCGCGATCGCTTGAGCTCTCGCGGCTAACATGCACACGAGAACGCACTCCGAAGCCGAACCCTTTTCGTATAAAAAGAGACAATAATGAGCGAATAATTTATTCGTCTCCTTGGAAAGCAATCGTTGAAATTCGTTTACTCTTGTCTTTAATAAAAATAAACTTGCTTGTATGACTCCGCCTCCTCTGCTGTTTGGGCTGAAGTATAAAAAGTCGTTGGGTAGTCCAATGGCTTTGCCTGAAAAACGAATGATTTCCAACGAGGAATAAAAATAAAAAATAATGAAAATCGTTCGGTTCTAATTTGCAATGAGCACCGCCGATAATTTACCGAACCAGTCACAGACGATTGTCTCGAGTTCCGTGCACGCTGGGCTGGCGGCCTGCAATAAGGATCAATCATATTTACGGACACGAATACAAAATGATCGTTCTTGGTCTTGGTCAAACAGCGATAATAACTGAGAGAAAACGAACTCGGAAATGGTGCAAACAGAATAAAGTGATTTGTCAAAAAAAAAAAAAAAAAAAAAAAGAAAAAAAAAATGGATATACGCCGAGATCGAGATTGGAGCGGATAGTCAATATTTGAGGGTCAGCTGCGTATCGGGGATTAAATCAAAAAGCGTCGGAGAAATTGGTAGCTTCGATAGCCTCGATATCGATCCGCAATTTTCCTCCCTCTCGCCGTCTTTTTTTTTCTGTGTATATACTAACCCATGAGAATCCGATGCATCCAATAGCGTCGCTGAGCATGTCACCGAGAATCGAAGGATATGAGTTACCTGCTGGGAAATAAGCGTGAAATCGTGGGTGTTGCCAATGAGTTATCTGGAATGAGAAATTAACGACTATAGTAACGAGGTCTCGAGCGATTGACATTCCGGGGAAATGGACAAATATTGCGTCAGGATGTGCGGAGAAACGGATAAGATTTTTGTGATTGAATTTTTGAAAAATCGAGTTTCCGTGTTAAGGTACAACGGAGGGGAACTCACTCCTGGCATGATCTTCGATTCGACGTCGTTCATTATTTTATCCCAAGACTCGGGTTCGTGGGGCGGCTCGGATGGAAGCAACGGTCGAAGGTATCCGGGACCAACGTCCGGTGTGACACGACGATTGTGAATGTTACTCATGAAATCGCATATGTACTCGACCATCTCCTTCCCCCTCACGCGAAACTCTTTGACGTCCATTTGTGTGCCTTCCCTTAAAGAATTAGTCCTTCAAGGATAGACAGAAACTTCGAAATGAATCGAAAGGTCGACACTTTTATCGGCGCGGAATAAATTTGCACGTGATCAAGAAGCAGCGAACTTTCTTCTCATCGATAATCAATCATTTTTCGTTACGGTTATCAAAATAATTTACAATTCATCGGTTTTCTCAGTGTTTCTGCAGACGATTTTTTGCGAATTTGGAAAAAAAACTGTCCGTCACTTATCGATGCGAAATTTGAAGCTTCTCTCGCGGGTCGCGGAATTAAACTGATTTTGAAAAAAATAAATACTACCGTGTCATAAACGAGAATGGAAACTCGGTTCGAAACTTGGGCGGACGCGATCCGCTGCGATCGGGAGCTTGAACAAGAGTCAACCGGATACAGGAAACGTGGAAATTTCATTGAGACGAAGAAGAGAAAGAGATGGAGTAGAAGAAGGAGAGGGAGAGGGTGGGGGGTAGGGGAGAACAAGGATCTTTGATAGGGTGCATGAATATATACGCACGTGGCTATATATTGGTTGAAATTCTTCAAGATTACGTGCGCAAGCGTCTCCGTTCGTGGGAACTCCCCCCAAGAAGAAGAAGAAGAAGAAGATGAAGAATAAGAGGGGAAAATTGTTCATCCCAGTCGCCTCTGACCCCGAAACAAAAATGTTCCCTCATTGTCCCATTTAATCTCGCGATATTCATGCTCAAATAGATTCATTGAAAATTTTGTCATTCCTCTGTACACATCGAGCAGAGCTTGGGAAACAAATAAATAAGTTCTCTTCTGATCTATCGTCTTGATCTGAAAACAGTGGGAGACAAGTGAGGTTTCTCAAACAACGAATATACCGGAGCTCATTAGATTCTGAGGATCACATTCATTTTTTAACATCTCTCTTTACACGCAGTTCTCATCTTATCTGCTCTTTTTATGTTTCGATGAAATTCGCTCAGGAATATTTGTACTATTAAGACTGGAATATTCCTGGTTCGGTACTCGAGTAAATTGAATGCTGAGCGGCGGCTCATAGTCGCGGTGGAACAGAAGGAGATGCATTATTAAGAAGTTGTCAGGAGCAGCGACAGAGTCGAAGATTCATCTCGACTGTGGATCCTCGAGAAAACCATATCCTCAGAGTGAATATCGTATTCTCAAGAACGTTTTGAATGCTAAATTGTTCCTTTATATACGATCGACATCCAATTACCGTTTCGCACTCTGTTAAACCTGCGATGACACAACCGCGTAATTGGTCAGCCCACGAAAATGTCAAATTTTTTTTCAATTGAATATTCCTATACTCTTTGATGAACTTTTCGGCATAGAATATCGACGGACTGCTCCGACTTGATCGTGACCCTTTCGGTTCGTTATCGAAACACGAAGAGAAATGAGACACGATTTAATGTCATTATTGCACGTGAGTTGGGGGCTTGCTCTGAAAAAATATACTCGTGCGTGAGGTTCATTGTTTCCTGTGAATGATCTTTATATAAAATGAAACAGAGCAAAAAATCGTCGTGTCTGTCATTTAGTTAAGTCACTTAGATCCAGTGATATTCCCACAAATCCATGGATTCACGTGCCATCCAAGTATGCTGCAGCCGTTTAATATTAGTCGTGGGAAAGTGTCAGGACGAAAAATTAGGACACTTTCTTCCCTTCGCTACGCAGCCCCAACTTTATTTACTCGCCCCCTTTTCGAAGGAGTCACTGACGTTCCTAGACTCGGCGAGGGTCCATTTCCACGGTTGTCCATAAGTTACGAGTCAGCATGATCTCCGTTTTTTTTTATTTTGATAGCCCTCCAAGCTGGCAGACCAAAATTAGATGAAAATTATTACACGATTCCGAGTGCAATAATCCCTTTTACCCCTTTTTTTCTCCCCCTTTTCACGATATATTAAATATTCGTCGAAGTCGTCGATCGTCTACGGGATAAAAATTCAATAGAATTATGAAAAATTGTCTCGTCAAGCTGTCGAAAAAGAAAAATAAAGTTCTGTTTCTTCGATGTTTATATATACTTTTATAACTGCGTGCGGGAACAAAACCGCCATTCTCTATGGAGAAAATTCTATGAGGGTATAAAAAACTTTCATAATGTTGGAATGCAAGGGTGCCCCAAGGAACGATCGGGGGGAAGACGGAGGCAGGATCCTTAATAATGCAATATGGCGCCTCGTAGTCGCGGCGCTATGCTCGCTATGCCGCATACCACCACCATATACGCCCACGCCTCCCCCTTCCCCCTTCCAACCCCATTCGCACTCCACAAACCTTTACACTAATATATATATGGGTTTTTCTGTACACCGCGATGTAATTTCTTATTTTTTCGGCATTTCTTCCTCTCAAGGTGCTTAAGCCTCGTCACATAGTCGCACCTTCAGATGTCGACTTTCCTGCTGTTGGCCTCCAACAACTTGGTTAGCGTAGAGGTTCATCGCAATATCGGAATTTCGAAATATTAATTTCCGATAAAAATAGGAAAAATCAAGTTCAGAGGTTCTAAAATGACCAGGTTCTCCTATTCGGTACTCAAAATGGTCGTTCCTTTGCGTAAAATGAGAATTGAAAATAAACAAATCTGCACAAAATTGACAGACTTATGAAGACACATGTATAACATTGTGCAATCATCTATTTTAAACGCACTCCGAATAAGGGATGGTGCAGAGCTGTTTGGAATTTCATTATTAATAACATAAATGTGCCCTGAAAATGTTGTGAAAATTGTCTTGGAATAAGTGAAAATTCATTTTCTATGTGTATATATGAAAAAAAAAGTTTTGGTCGATATTACTTTTAGTCGATAAATTCATTTGGTTACGTCAATATAATGACTGAAGTTTCCTTATTTTTCGTTTTTCAGTATCCCACCATGGAAATCATTATTGAGACCCGTTTAGTTTGAAATTAAAGTGAATTTTGAATAGTTGATTTTTTTGATGGGTGGCCGATTTTATATGGAGTTGCCCATATATATGTGGCAATTGAATGCTGATTGCAAAATATTGATGGTTTCCTCAGGCGTTCAACCCCATTTCTCTTTAATTCTCCACTCCCATCAAACTCTCAACGAATTTACTTGCCGGAGGTAGAAGCCATATCCTCGGATTAATTATTCTTTCGTGCTTCTCGGTCGATCACTCGGGCATAATTTTTTTTTTCAGGCGGATGAAAAATGTTTTTAAATTTTTTCTCTATTTCACGTCGTTCGATATATTTGTCAAATTCTCGAGCGACCCATAAAGGCCAATGAAAGGAGTCGAAGGCACGCAAAACTGAACTCGTGACCTACATCCTCCCAACGACTTTCAACTCTACACACTGATAGAGATGATTGTACGAAGCGAAGTGCTTGATCAAAATGTTTTTCAATTGTTGTTCTACCAAATTGTTGTTTCATTCGCAAATCGTCATTTTCATTTTTCAGATGGCTAGATCGAAGCTGAAAAAAAAGAAGCAGATCCCGAGACCGATGGACGAGGATCGAGTGGACCAGACCAAAATTCCAATACCAAATTTACCTGAAAAATTTCTTTTGATGAAGGTGAGCGAATCTCTTCATTTCCATTTTCAATGAAAAACAAATTATCCTACCTTTTTTCCATTCGATATAATCAATCATCCGATAGAAATGAAATTCTATCCCAAAGTACGCTTTTTCCATAATCGTTTTAGGTCAAAAGTGGAACAAAGATAAAAAATGTTCTTGAGTACTCGCTGAAAGAGTTTGCCAGTGAAGGCAGTGTCGTTTGGAGCGGCATTGGTCAGGGCATTGGTAAAGTCATCTCGTGCGCAGAAATCTTCAAGAGAAAAATTTCAGGCTTACATCAGATCACCAAGCTTCGATACGTACAGTGGGTTTCGAACTGAACGTCAAGTTTTTTCGTCCTGCAATACTACACTAGTCACAACAATTAAAGGATATTAAAAAAATTTCAAATTTTTAGGTGATTTTTAACTGGTTGTAATCCGGAGGAAAATGATCGCACAGAAAATTAAAAAAAAAAAACAGTAAATTGTAGCTTTAAGTATCATGTTTCCGGAGGTGTGCTCGAAATTTTTTTAGCTCGAGCAGATCATGAGTAATTCCAAGATTACCATCGGAAAAAAAATTTGTCAATTTTTTTTCAAATTTTTCCAAGTGATCCATAATGATCCTTTAAAAAATTTAATTTGACCTACTTGCAAACTCTGTACAATCATTTCTCGCAGAGTTATCGTCGATCAAAGCAAAAAAGTCATTTTTGACTTTGGTGATCGATTACTCAAGGAATAATGGTCGTACAGAAAATGAAAGGAGGGTTCTGTAAACTGCAAATTATTCTCTATAAAACTGTGTGAAACATTATCCATGAAAGAAAATGTTCCGAAGTGATAATGTTGACCGAAAAAAAAGTAAAAAATGGAAAATTCGTCGGTAATTTTTCAACCTCAAAGTGTCCTGAAAAAACCCTGAAAATTTCAAGGCGCTACGATTTTTTTTTCTTAGTGCCCCAAATGTTCAAATCTCTCGTTTCCGTCGAAAGTCACCATAACGAGCAATTTTTCAATTTTTATTCGTTCTTTCAACTTGAAAACGTTTCTTTTTACGTCAATCCATATTTCTTGAATGAATAGCACTATAGCTCTCTCGAAGAAGGGTAACAATGCAAGCCACATTTGTGGCATGCAAGTGTCGGCGTGGCATGTCGTATGAATGATTTCGAAACAAACTGTATGTCCTTGTTCAGAAACTCAAGTACAAGATTTAGACTTGAAAGTGAGGAGAATCAATGAATAACGTTGTAATTTCTCTTACGTCCGACCATGCAACTGCCACGTGGTACGCTTTGGGTTAAGCTAATGCCGGCGGTAAATGACAGCGTGAAGAAGAATCAAAATTTTTTTTTCACAATAGTAAAGCATTGTGAAGAAGTTGAGGAAATAAAAATTTTTGAAAACATTTTTTGTTCAGATTTTTATCAGAATTCGATGCTATTCTTTCAAGAAATATGGATTGACGTAAAAAGAAACGTTTTCAAGTTGAAAGAACGAATAAAAATTGAAAAATTGCTCGTTATGGTGACTTTCGACGGAAACGAGAGATTTGAACATTTGGGGCAGTAAGAAAAAAAATCGTAGCGCCTTGAAATTTTCAGGGTTTTTTCAGGACACTTTGAGGTTGAAAAATTACCGACGAAATCCTTCGTTTACCCATTATATCCAACATTATATAAAATTATCCAAATATCCTTTAATTTTTCATTTTTTACTTTTTTTTCGGTCAACATTATCACTTCGGAACATTTTCTTTCATGGATAATGTTTGACACAGTTTTATAGAGAATCATTTGCAGTTTACAGAACCCTCCTTTCATTTTCTGTACGACCATTATTCCTTGAGTAATCGATCACCAAAGTCAAAAATGACTTTTTTGCTTTGATCGACGATAACTCTGCGAGAAATTATCGTACAGAGTTCGCAAGTAAGTCAAATTAAAGGGAATTAAATTTTTTAAAAGATCATTATGATTGAATCACTTGGAAAAATCTTTTGAAGCCCGTGCACCGTTTTGAAAGACGAAAAAAATTTGACAAATTTTTTTTCCGATGGTAATCTTGGAATTACTCATGATCTGCTCGAGCTAAAAAAATTTCGAGCACACCGCCGGAAACATGATACTTAAAGCTACAATTTGCTTTTTTTTTAATTTTCTGTGCGATCATTTTCCTCCGAATTACAGCCAGTTGAAAATCACTTAAAAATTTGAAATTTTTTTAATATCCTTTAATCGTTGTGCCTAGTGTATTTTTTTTCACGTCGCAATCAATGACTTTCCAGATCTAATAATTCGAAGGATGGAAAAAAGAACGAGAACGCCACGATAGATCGCATGGTGCCAGAAATTCACATACTGCTGTCCAATAATGTCCTGGATTCAAAAGAGCCAGGGTGAGTAAAAAAGATATAGAGACTTCCGTTTCCGGTGCGAATGTGGTGAGTGCGGGTGCTAGCAGAGAGGGCCGGGGAAAGGAAATAAAAACGTTAAGGTGATAAAAGTGAAGAGAGAGCGAGTAAAAAGATATAATAATTCAGGTACCTGACGTACCGAGTGTACAAGCTCCAAGTGCTGAATTCCCATTCATTCGAGAGTCAAACCATTATTTTGACAAAAGTAACGCGAATTTGTTTAACAGTGATTTTCTAATCAAACCATGAAATGGACCTGTAAAAAGAAAAATGGAGAAAAAATGGGTTTAGATGAAAAATATGGCAAACAATTAAAAAAAAAAATTGCTTCAATAGCAAAGATGAAGTTGGCTACGAGGATCAATTGTTTTTTCAATACTTTTCCTTAAAAGTATGGATCAGTCGACTAACCTCACTTGAAATTTTCGAAATCGAAATTCTTTGAGACAGTTTGATCGATTAAAAAAAGGCTCTATCAGCCTATGCAGAACGATGGTAAAAATCGACTGACAGAGCCTTTTTTTAATCGGTGAAACTGTGTCAAAGAATTTCGATTTCGAAATTTGCAACTATCTCTCTCGCACTCACGCTTGCGATATACCGACTGATCCATCCTCTTAAGAGCATGGATCAGTCGACTAACCTCACCTCGAATTTTCGAAATGAAAATTCTCCGCTGTCGTTTGACTAATCAAAAAAAGGCTCTGTCAGCGGACGCGGAAAGATGGCAAAAATACGCTGACAGGGGCTTTTTTTTATTGATCGAACCGTATCGAACATATTCAATTTCGAAAATTGCAGCTATCTCTCTCGCACTCACGGTGGCGAGATAGCGATTGCTCCATCACCTTAAAGTATATGATTTCAGGAGGTTGAAGCGTATCTTATATTAAAACTATTTTCCAACTTTGCGCATTAAAATTTTTTAAACAGAAAGCTTAAGACAGTATTAAGCTTCTGGCGGGATATGCTGATGATTCACCGTCGTGAAATTGAGATATTTATTGTTGAAGTTTGCAATTTTTTGAAAGTTTCCATAAGAGCCTATGTTTAACCTTGTCATTTTCAACAATGAATTACCAGGCGGTGAAACCTCTCCAAATTTTTCACACATAATTAAGCGCTGTTCAAGAAGATTCACGTAAATTTTCAATTCATTAATTTGGAATAATAAAATCTAATGTATTTTTCGTATGATGTCGTATATGGCTTCAACTTCCTTAAAACTTACGTTTGACTCAAATTTCCTGAAATGTACATTTTTTGAAAAAAAAATTTTCTCTGAAGAACCTGAGATAAAAATGTAAAAGTTGTTATCGCGATTTTTTTAAATGATGTAGAAGGCTATTTACAGTGAACGCCAATTACTCAGTGAATTATCAAAGCGAAGAAACATATTGACTAAAAAGATTGAAATTGCAGCTATCAGGCCCCGGGTACATGTTCCATGTTTCAAAATTCAAGCGTAGAGGGAGTATCGCTAGAGGAAGAATGTGGAGGATTGAAGAACGCTCGAATGTCGGACGTAACTGCGGAAGAATTTGCTTCAATGGGCTTGAGGACAGGTCAGAAGAGACCTCGAGCTTCCAGCCAGGGTCATCCGACATCAAAAAAATGCAAGAAAAAATTCAACGATGAAACCTAGTAATAATAAAAATGAATAAAGCAGATTTTTTAATAGAAATTTTACTGTTGAATCGATACATACACATGGATAATTGTCAAAATTGATTATATTCGCAGCTCATTATTATTCTCGCTCAATCGGCGCAGCGATGGATGAAATACTTGAAAATTCTATTCGTTTTTTTCCTCAATATTCCTCGAGTCAATCGTGTATGCGCGCGCGCGTATGTGTGTATCTGCGTTTTAAAGTTATTTACAAAACTTATTATGTACAGTATAGTTTTCGTAGCTGATAAGAGAATCTAACCAGCATTATTTTTCCATGCGTTTTTCAAATTCCCCATAGACCAGTTAAAATTCGAGTAAAAAAAAAAAAAAAAAAAACCAACAAGATGGTCATAAAACATGGAGATGCGTGTATCAAAAGGCAGTGATATGACATTGGGCACTGATATTGCTTCAAGAGGTATAATAACGGGTTCGAATAAAGCTTTTCTTCCTCTCAAAATACGAAGTACCCAAATTTGTGAACATGGCATCGTCCGAAAAAAAAATTCCGCGGTATTTTCATTTTTGCCGATTTTTCTGTCTTCCTGATAGAATTTTACTATTCTTTCGGTATTTTGTTTTGTCGAATAGCACGAGATATCGCTGCTTAGTTTATTACCTTTCCACGCAATTATTGATCGTTTGGAAAAATGTGGCAAGAATTACGAGGAATTTAAATGCTTCGTAAACCTAAACTCGTGGTTTTGCTAGTTTTCCACAGAAAAAATCGTGGAAAAGCAATACAATCGAATCGATTTTGATCTCATTGCCAATAGCAAAGGGCCGAATAAATTATGAAAATTCTCGTTTATAGGATTTAGATATACGTCATTAATAACGGAGCTACAACATTTATTTACTATCACTGAGGTTATTCTGAAGGTTTACAACATTTTTCCTCTTCCGTTCACTCTCTTTTTTCCATTTTCTCATTTTTTTCATCCACGCGACAATTCTATTTCTCTCTACGAGATAATTACAATTATTATTATTATCTTCAATTTTTCCGGCTACAAAATTTCACTAAAGGATTGTCGAAAACAAAAAAACGAGCCTTTTTCCGTTGAATCTTCGGTAAATCTGACTCAACGTTCCTTCACGATGGAAAAACAAAATTGATTTTTTTCAATACAGATTCGTTTTGCTCGAAAATAAAAAGTATAGAAAATTCGTTCTTTGATCTACTAATTCAGCGAACTAAAGTGAAATATTATTGTTGCCGAAGATCTGTTTTCTCGTCGAAAAACGTCAAAATAAATGCAAAGGCAAAGTATATTTATAGTATCTCATACGAATCTACGAACTAAATTATTTATAAATTAATATATATTTATATATATTTATAATAATAATACGCATAGAACGTGCTCGGAAATCGTGATTTTTTTTTTTACAAATGAATCGATATCTAATCTTTTGTTTATTTCTAACTTTTTTTTCGGCATTTTACGAATACAGTTGGTAATTTACGTAAAGCGAGACGTTTTCGTTCTCATTTTTCCCTTTTGCGATTCGTCATTCTTAAGTATACAAAAGTGAATATTTGTCTGTTGTTTTCTTCCTTCGTATGTTTTTTTTTTTGTAAAAAATTCACTCGACCATTAAGTTTTACAGAAAATTTGGATTTAAAAAAAATTTTCTATCCTCATCGTTATATTTTCACACTTTCGCGCATGAATTCGCATTCGTAATTCTCTCGTTTCACAGTTCTACGCCCGAGACAACGTCCGATATTTGATTTTTTTCTTTCACAGCAACGCTCTCTCATAGAAACATTCTCTTGGGAGATTCAAACTTTAAATATATTTTTATGCGTCGCTCTCAGTTGCTGCTGTCTCCTCTAATATCGGTACTATGAGATTGTCCGTAGACATCAGGTTATACTTTGTTACGAATGTTGTAAATCTGCAGAGAAAAATATTGGAATAAGAACAATGAGGACCACGATCTTTTCAATTGTTGCAGAGACAAAGTGTCATTTTTAACAATGCTTTATTTTTATTATTATTTTCAAGATGATTTTTGTTTTATACCACAAATTTATCAAGACAATATAGGATGTTACGCATCATTGTTTTTTTTTCATTCAATTTCTTTATTTTTTTGAATAATCAATTTGATGGTTTCTATTGAAGACAATAATCAGGCTGGAAGTTTAATAATCAAATGAACCTCACCTGCGACAGAGAAAAGTCTCACTCTCAAACTCGTCGAATATCGTTCGGTGATGGAAATAAGCGTGAGAAAAAATTCTGTAAACTCTGCGACATACCGACCCCAGTTTAGCAACTGAGGATTCTTTGATGCTGACTCTATAACCACAGCATCAAAGACAAAATGTAAAAGACTTTGAAGTAATCTTAAAGTATTATGAAATATTGATTTTCGAAGTATACGACAGAGAAGGTTCAGTAAAATGTAATTATTGAATGAATACATTTTTGCTAACCTGCTAGGGAAGTACTTGTTGCTGTTTAACAAACAAGCTGCTCCATCAAGGGTGTGTCTTGTGTAATCAATAGCAGGACATTCTTTTGGTGTTTTGTGAGCAGCACAAAGAAATATCCACTGTTCGGTCGCTGTCATTTGGGTGCAAGTATCAGGATGACATTCCTCCTGCAGTCTTACCGCCAAACCATTCAATTCCATACAGAATTGACGCAAGTGCTCGTATTTCCAGACTCCTTCATCCTGGGCATCTGGCATGCTTAATATCCAGTCTATATTCTCTGGGTCCCGTCTTATCATTTGTTGTATATATTGCTGGACAGCTAGAGTGCTGTCCATCTCTTCGAACGGCTCGTCCGGCCATCGGCTGAAATCCTTAATTGGAAAAACAAAAACACTCATGTTCCATTGTTGACGAATTCTTCTGATGCTTTCTATTGTTTTAAAATATTTTTGAATTTTCTTTCATCTCTTCTTTTTCATTTCAATATTCTGTTGGATAATTTGGAAAGAGTTCCGTTCGAATTCACGTTTTTTACTTGATTTTCTGAAATTTCCCCAGTTGTAGAGAAAAATACCTTCTAATGCAGGAACGTTAAAATCTTACTCAAATGTAACTTCGAGATGCTTTGAGTAATAATGATTTAGGTGAAAAGAATACATTTTTTACAAATATTTACTATGGCATAAAAATCGATGTTTTTCGAAACGTACTCATTGATTTTCTGACGAATGTCACGAATCTATAGAGGTATGAGAATCGATGAAAATACATGATAAAATGGGATAAAAATTATATCGATCGAATTGGTAAAATTTGTAGAGTATTTTTATTATCAAACTTATAATTTTTATTAACCTTTGCCTTTGTTCCTGGCCTATTTCTTCTTAAGATTGTTGAGCCGTCTGCCATCTTCATTTTGTCAGTTGTTGCCGTGGTTGTTGCACCTCACGAGCGACCAAATGTTGAGCAACAAACTCCCTAAGGCTGAGATCACCAGAGAATCTTGTCCATTTCGGAGATGTAACTTTGAAACTAAAAGAAACCAGATTTTATTCGTTCTTCGATCGTTTTAAATTTTGAGTAACCGACAGAAATAGTCTCGAGCACTAAACTACTCTAAAGAAACCAGATTTTATTCGTTCTTCAATCGTTTTAAATTTTGAGTAACCGACAGAAATAGTCTCGAGCACTAAACTACTCTACTTACACTGGCTAAGACTGAGCGCTCCGAGAGAGACAGTCGACAGTCTGCGTCTTTGTCGGTACAGTCTACCAATAAAATTAGCTGCCGGCGACAACCGTGTGGTGACGACAACTAACCTTGAATATATGGAAGTGTTACACGCCAGAATTCCAGAAAACGATTTTCTCTTTAGACTGTACAAAAAAATATGTGCATGCGCACAAATAAAATAGAAAAGGAAATGTCACAGATTTACCTTTTCCCTCGGAATGGTTGGACTCGTTAGGACCTTATGGGAGTCAGTGTTCCAGTATTAGAGTTCTTTCTTCCTTTCTTTCGTTTGGTGGAGCCTCGGTGAAGTATGGTAGCGATCCTACCTGGCTTCTGGGATCCCGTATCGGCCAATGGGTCAGTATTTAGAGTTGAGTGGTCCTTAATAGAGTTCGGGAAACATGAAAAGAACACGGAGAAATACCAGCGGTAATATAACCATTGAGTCGATCGATGCCAGCGCCATTAATCCATGAATATGAATCTCACAAAACCAATTCAATTGAACATGCCAATTTTACCCCCATCACCGCGAATCGTTTTATTCAGAGAAAGTATAAAATAATGATGAACATCTCGACGAGCTTCGGATCACTATACGACAGGGCTGTCAATGTACTTGTCCCGAGACTCTACCGAGTCTCTTGATAACAACTTTAATATTTCTGATTTTGAAATCATACTGGCGGGAATATCCTTCGACAGATGTTTACAAAAAAAAAATCAGAAGTCAGAATAATGCCGATTCGTTCGATCTTGAAGTATAATATACGGAATGCTTACATATATCGGTTTTTCGTGTTCTACCCAGTTCAATATAGGGACGTTTAAAAAAAGCGTTATGCTTGCGTTCCGTTCATTTACAGGGTGTCAGCTTGACCCAGTGCTACTCTCTACTGTGTCAACTGTGCCGCGCAACTCGCTATTGTTTAACTCTTGCAAGCGTAGCAACTGTACCCTGTGCAAAGTGCCCAGCCGTGTCAACAGCACCTAGCTGTATCTGGATGTTAGTAAAATGGGAAACAAGTCTTGGTGATACACTCGCAGCGTTTCAGCAGTTATTAGCCACCAGAGATTCGAATTTTATTGATACATGAACTCACGCGTCTAAGAAAAATGTTACAACAAAGTTTGCTTATGCTGCGATACTCGTTGAGCTGTTTCATTTCTTCCTCTTTTCCATCGTCATCTTCGTCATCCGATAATCGAGTTCGGCGTTCTTTGTTTCTTGTGCGCTTGTTCGTGGTCGTTCCATTGTTACTAGAGATATCCTTCACAAGTTTTGTTTCGATGGTTCTGATGGAGATGGTTTTCTTGGATTTTCCGATCGTTTAGTTACACCTTTAAAGCCTCTGTAGTACATGTTCATAACTTTTGATCGGTCAGGAGCATTTGGAATTTTATCCTTTGGTTTCCTGTGCTCAGCGAGTATCGCAGCATCAGCAAACTTTATTGTAACATTTTTCTTAGACGAGTGAGTTCTTGTATCAATACAATTCGAATCGCCGATGGCTAATAACTGCTGAGACGCTGCGACTGTATCACTAGGACTTGTTTCGAATTTTACTGACATCTTTGTATCAGGAATATCGTCGATAGTCCAGATACAAAGCTCCAGATACAGCTAGGTGCTGTTGACACGGTTGGGCAACTTTGCACAGGGTACAGTTGCTACGCTTGGAGAGTTAAACAATAGCGAGTTGCGCGGTACAGTTGACACAGTAGAGAGTAGCACTGGGTCGAACTGACATCCTGCCGGAAATTGTCTGAGATAATTAGTGCGCTCGTTAATTTTGAGCGGTTTCAGCTAATTTTCAGCCATATTTTTAAACCTCAAGATTGATATTCTGATTGTCGCATGTCGAAACTTAATAAAGTTGAAGTTCTGTTCGGGATTTTTCATTAACTCGAATGAAAATCGTTAACCCAAATGACATGACGAATGCTCGTATATTTATAAATCGAACCATTCGCGTATATAAGAGTGCGGCAGGGCTCGCGCTGACTTTTCTTTTTTACACTCTCGTTTTTTCTTTTAATACTTGGCATCGAGCCGCTACCGCGTCTCATGATTAACGCCCCCCGTTGGTGTTAATTCGAATGATGAAACCAAGCCTCAAAGAGCGTCAATGAACTTGAAATTGTAGTTCGAAGACTACAAAAGTGGGTCTGTAGAAAGTTTGAACTTGAGTTCAAACAAACTTTATCCGAGCTGCGCCATGTAAATGAATGCGTATTTGAACTCGTTCGAAAATTAAAAAGATTAACATGTTTTCTAACCTTTCAGTTTTTCTTCGATTGTTTGAACGTTTTATCGTCAATGCCCGGAACGCCGCGCGTCACGTGCAATGAAGACGTAGGAAGAGAGGTAAAAAGGTGCTAAATTTGAGGATGTCGAAAAGGTAAAAAAATCCATATGTTTGAGGATGGAGGAGTGAAGGCGTGTGATATAGAATCGTATAGGTTTCCGGTCGACGTTCCGAGAGGGTAATACCTGCTGGTCTGGTACGTGAGATCGCATACTACTCGCGTTATGTGACTGGCACAAAGAAAAAAGGGCGAGCGTGCATGGAAAGGGGGAAGAACACTGTCGTCCCAACCAACAAGTGAGGAAACATCCATATGACGACGTCAAGAGAAAAAGAGATAAGAGAGAACAAATGGGAGGGAAAGAGAAAAAAAGAAGATGGCAGGAGTAGCTCTTGCGTTCGGAGTTTGAGATAAAAATTTACCGTGGTCTCTCTGCCGGGTAGACTTTACAACGGCCGTAAATAGGATCGGCGGTTCGTGCCGTTAGAGCCGCCTAGTGTTATAGTATAGTACTAAACCTTACTGTCGCGCGGAAAGCGCTAGCGTCGCTTGACTCGAGCAAGAGAGCACGAGAATAATAGTGCAAGCTGAAGGAGAAGGTGAAGGAGGGAAAAAAGAGAAGGGGCGCGTCTGGTCGTAGCTTCTGTGCGATAAAATCAAGCTAGAGGGCTTACCAGCTCGCAGATCTAAACGAGCAGACTACAGCGTACCGAGAGAACATGAGAATAGGGTTTGGATGCTGTGCGCGCGCTCTCTCTGTGAACTCGTAAGACAGTGCGAGAAGAGAATGACCGTCTTGCCTAGAACATAATATGATAAAAAGAGAAAAAGGAGGAGGGCGAAAAGCAGAGGGAAATATTAGCCGGAGGGATATATATATATATAGGGGAAACACGAGAGATCGCGAGCCAGACAGGAATGAATATAAACGAATATAGTGTTTCCGTTGGTGCGAAAGAACATTACGACTATCGTTCATACTATTCGTTCTTCTTTTATTTTACGAGTCACCGTCACTGCAGCTCGATTCTCTGTGTGGAATAAACGTTTCGTCTTGAACTCAACGAAATGGCGTTTGAAATACGCGCGCTTCATCCAGCACTTCGAGATTTCGATATATTTAAATTTTTCCCGCGCTTTTTCTCGGTCCGTACTGCGTGCCTCCTGATTACACTTGCCAACCGGATCATCGAGCGCTTCGACTTCCTCCTTTTTTGTTCCTTCTATTTCGAGATCCCTCGAATTAAATTGCCTCTTTTTTTTATTCCACCATTAGGGTTACCTAAAAAGTTTCGAGATTTGCTTTTCGCTTAACCGATCTTGCCAGCAACCGAACATGTTTACAGTCTGATAAACGTCGGAAGGCAGAATGAGATGGACTGAGAGATCCTGCATCCCGGTAGGTTGGCTGAGTGCCACACGAGTAAATACAGCAACGCGTCAAAGGGTATCATCACGAAAGAGGGACAGAGAGAGAGAGAGAGAGAGAGAGTCGACGAGTCCAATGGTAGAATATCTGATGGAAATGTAGATAGGAAAATCGATTTAAAAAATGTGAGGGACGCCAGCAGTAAAGAGAATTAATGCGATGTCCAATCGAGAGTTGTACCGTCACATCCTTTGCTCAATGTCCCTAAACTCGTGTACTTTAAGGCTCATGACTCGGTCCACGGAATATCTATCTTTATATATTTATAGGAACTAGTAAAATTCTATTTAAGCAAACGTGAAATCTCTCTCTCTCTCGTTTTTCTTTCTGTGCGCTAAATATCGTTCAGCAAGCCAGCAGAGTAAACATTTCTTCGACTGTACATTTAAAAGTTCGTTAGAAAACACTAGAAAAAATATTGAAAACTGTTGGCATCAGAACAGTTTGAAAAAAACATCACCACACGATAGAACCACTTTAAATTAATGTTAACGTTATTAATTCGAAATTGTAAATACATTTTTTTAACTAATTTTTTGGCTAATTAATCGGGGATCCATCACTGACTGAACCCGAAATTTCATTCGTCCCTGGTGGAAATACTATAGTTTTTAATGTCAAAAATCGCATTAGAGAGCGCAGAGAGGGAATACATAAAGGGAAATGGATCGAGAAAAAAGTATTAATAAAAAAACAGAAGGCTATGACAGGAATGGGCCAAGCCAAGAAGGAACAAAATGCCGACATAAGCAAATGTGAGGTTATGCAAGTGCTCATTACCAATTTCGTTCAATTTTTAACGTAATATATCTTTATTACTGGTAAGTCAATCGTCTCGAATTTTTTCCCAAATCTTCATTATATACTTTATTGTTATTGTGTACTTTTTCATAGACTTCGTAAGAAGCGTTCATTCGTTATATGAAAAAATAAACGATTTTTTTACGCATAGTCTCGATAACCCTGTGTATTTTTCTTTATATTTAAATTCGTTTATCCCAATAACCAATAAGACGAACCGTTTTAAATTTGATTTGCGTGTTAGTCAATTATCCATTTAAACTCTGTGTAAATTTCAAGACTTTCTTAGGAAAATCCTTTCGTGCATAAACTACCTTAAAATGGAATAACTTGTGCATAAATATGTCAATGGTTTTAAGACAAAAGGGCATCTCGCGAGCAAACATAAACATAACTTCTGGGGATTTTCTGGGGTATGCATACGTAACATCTCTATCTATAAAAGATTCGAAAGTTTTTTTGCTTATCGAGATACCGGAGCGGTCGATAAACACTTGAAGGTAAAATATCGTCTCGAAAAATCGTAAAGGTATTTTTGTCCCAGGAGGTAATCATTGACATTAAGTGCCCCAAATGGTATCGTGCATTTGGAACTTCTTAAAAAAATAAAGTATTTTTGTCGACAGTACATATTGTGAGACATTGAATAAATGATTAACACGATAAGAGTTCGAATTTTCATCTGAACTAAATCATTTTTAATCAACCCACTTGCTCACAATTTAGAGACTTTACAAACTTAAGAATAAACGCCATGTGATTTGTGCATTTGCTATTACTCAGCTACACGATCTCATGAAAGACTCATGAAAGATTGAACGTTTCTTGATGAGCTCGCGCGAAAAAAAATTCACTCGTCGTTTTCTTCGTTTCTCTCTCTCTCTCTCTCTCTTTTTCTCTTCCTCACTCTATTTCTCGTCTCGTGCAATCGGTGTATCACGAGATCGAGATTGTATTTTACACGTGATGATTTCCCGTGCACACACCCTGAAGCGAAAGGGTTCCATCTCGTCGCGAGAGAATTCACCATTAGCAAGAAATCTTTCCCGGCGTGTGGTTGAATTCAAGGAAATTAGCTTGCTGTATATGCCGTGTCTCATCGATAAACGATGAGTTTGCGATCGTTACTGCCTATGGGTTGTTCTATGCGAGCAGATCCACCATTGAATCCTCATTCCCAGTTCAATTTAGACTCCGAATCACTATAAACGTGACGTACAAACCCACTTCGAAATGATTGAAAGATCAAACTAGATTAATCGTTACTAGAACAATACAAACATTTGAGATCTTTTATGATAATAATTCTGGCCAAAAGCATTCTGGCAAACATGATTTGCGTGGATAAATTTTAACCGACATGGTCCAGAATGCCGGCTAAAAATTGAGTGCGCCCACGAACATGTAAAATTATGTAGAAAATCACCAAAATCGTTAGTGGTCCCCAGGATTTTTTTTTCTCTTTTTGATTTTTCCCCCGGCCCTATGAGGGACGCTGTTAAAGAGCGGGAAAGTCAGAGGCAGGGAAAGAGCAGAGTTGATTTGTTCCAACGTCGATAAGTAGTCGATTATAGATTCGCATATTATATTAAATTTCTCGGAAGCTGTATGGACTCGTTCCCCATGGTTGTTTGTTGCTCTTTAGTCGTTTCTCAAGCCCTCGTCGCCGTTGTCGTCGGCTTCGTCGGGGGTCTTGGTAAGCGGACTTCCGAGATTATGAGCCAGGAGAGTTTATTCTGGATACTCACGGGAGGTCCATCTCTCTCTTTCTTCTTTTCTGCTTTCCACTTTGCTCGAAACGGCTCTATCTCATGGAAAATCCTGAAGAACCAGATGATGGCGGGACTACCATAAATTGATCGTCTCGTGTTGTTCTCCATCGTTAAAATCCGTTTTTTCTTTACTTCTCACGTTTCATCGTACAATGTAAAGATCTGATGTACCATGGCAAAACATGACAATTAGCAGTTCACTATATCTGACCATTTCAAATGGGCAAAGTATTTTTCAAATGAATTGATTTTTTTTCTCTTTTATTCGAAAAAGTGAATAATTAAAATAATTAATGTAATGAGCTTGTCTCGTGTTTTTCGTGTAATCAGAAATCATCGGAATAAATGTCGATTGTGAAAAAGGCCATTTGAGTCGACTTAG
The DNA here is from genome assembly GCF_019457755.1 of Venturia canescens. NCBI lineage: Eukaryota > Metazoa > Arthropoda > Insecta > Hymenoptera > Ichneumonidae > Venturia > Venturia canescens. Next base: position 4,515,294 of record NC_057424.1, on the reverse strand, counting down.
GTTTGGATGCTTTAAAAATTTCTCGAGGCATGCAGATATGTCCATAAAATCGGGGATACGAATTTTCTTCGATTGATCATTGCAAAAGGATCTTCTCTCGTTCTCTACTCGCGTGAGATTATCCCTGGATTCATTTGGAAGTTAGACTCCTAAGACGAAATGACCGAGACCCTTATAATTAAGCCGATTAATTAAAGTTCGAGTCCACAGGAGGCCAAAACGGATGACTGTCTTGCTTAGACTATATAGTTTCGATGTACCGTAAAGTTTATCGGAAATATATACTCTCTCTCCCTCTCTCTCTCTCTCTCTCTCCGAGAAGCACACTTTAGAGTTAGTGAATATTGGATACAGTAGTTATGACCGGAACCCTCTTTTGGAGAGAAGAGCGGTTGCGATAGAAAAATAAATGTAATTCCACGACACGGAGAAGAAGATGTTTCCGGATTTCCATTTTGTCTGCTGATTGAAAATTCAGAATTACGGATTAACGTTAGCTCATGGATGAGAAAAAGGCGATCTGTTTCGATCGTTCAATGAGAAAATGCAAAAAATACAACAATCAAAAAATAACTGAAGATCAAAGGTAAAAAAGTGTATGGGAAGAGGGAATAGGGTCTCGGAAGGCCAGAGACGGAAGAAGAAGGAGAAGAAGAAGCACAAGAAGTTAAGCAAGAGAAATAAGAATAGACGGATCAAGATAAAAAGGTCCCAGAGCCGGTCAGGTTAGTCCGCCTTGATCGCACGAGGTGTTTTGTCTTTTTTCTTCCCCTTCTCTTTTCTTTTTCTTTCCCTCTTAATCGCTCTCTCTTCCTGTCTCTCTTTCACTCCCCCCTCTCCCCGTTCTCCCTCCCTCTCTCTCTACCTCTCAATCTTCGTCTCTTTCGCTCATACTCTTTTGGACTCACTCACGTGGAAATGAGACACTAAAAAGAGAGATAAAGAGAGAAAGATAGGTTCAACCACACTCATTGATACACCGGGACCTTTCCTTCACTCTTCCTGGCGTGGCTTACGCGGGCCCCGCATCACCGATGTTTCCCCAGGTCGTCGTCGTCGTCGTCGTCGTCTCCGCTCCTCCTCTTCCTTCTCCGCCGCTTCTTTCTCCCTCTTTCTCCTGATAGCGCACGTATGCTCGTACACCGAGACCATTTCTTCCGCAGTATAGGCAGAGTAGTAGCTCGCGCTTCGGGCCTCAACATATATCCATAAATATGCATATACATCGGGACTTTCAGACCGAATGGACGAAGTTTGGCCTGAGACGACATTTTCTATCATGCTTCGGTCTCGAGGAAAAATCTTTCTCCTGCAGCTTTATTCCACCGAAAACTCGTCCACAAATGTTCTATAAGTAAGAAACATTTGAAACCAATTTTCGTCGCTAGATGGCGTTGCGTCGATCCTTCTCGCGTAAGCGACTTCTTGTTTCCACGCGTACAAAACATTTGTGTTCACATCTGAAAAAGTTTTCTTCCCTCCTGACAACTATTTGGACAAACTCGACACATAAATATCCAACGTAGTACGACGTTTCGAGTTTCATTACGCCTTTGTTTTCGCGTACATTCATTGGAAAGTGTGCACATTATTGCAGACCTCTTTCTACCTGTTTGTGAGCATTGAACAGCAACGATACAAATGATATTTGAATACTATAGGGGCTGGAGGGAGACCTGTCGACTCGACCTCAAATAACCTCTATATATATTACATTATGCGTCCATACGCCACACCAGCCAGTTCCCAACGTTATATGTACATATGGATATATATATATATATGTGTGTATCCATGCTTGTGCATATATGCTTCTTCTCCACCAGTACAAATTCACGATTCACATAGTCTCATCGTCGACTCGTTTAAGCTCTCTTTGCCGGGGAAGGAAACTCTTTCGATTCACTATATCACGCACTCACGTGCGCCTCTATCCAGTCTCGTGACGACCAACTCGGTGAAAGCCCGCCACGCGCCGAACAGTGTAAAACTAACCCTCGGAAGTTACCGAAGAGATTTTTCAAAAATCTACCCCTTCTATCGGCCTTTAGAACACTTTTTCAACCCAAAGAATGGATTATCCGTTCATTTAACGAAGCAGAGTGGTGCTCGACTGTGCGGATCGAGGGTGAATGGAGACAAAGTTATAGAAAGCCGTGTTAACTTCCTCATAACTCCCAACTAAATGAACCTCAAGATGGGAAGTTTCGTATTATCTACGATTTGCATAACGATTTTTTGCTTTTTGGCAATCGATGGGAGGCCGCAGCAAACAAAGCCGGGCAAGTATTACGATATTTTATTTATTATTTGAAAGGATAAGAATTTCGTAATGTGGGAAAATTGCTCCAATACTTTGGGATAACGGTCTCTTCGTAATTTCGTTTCAAAATATTTTGCACTGCGTACGTATTTCGGAGCAGCCTGGCAGGTGTTGATGCGCCCATCGATATATACATATACATTTCGAGTGCTATACATCTATACATCTGCGGCCGGAAGTAACTCAGTGAGAAGTCTCCCAGTAAAGAAATGGTAAAAGCCCAATTGAATTACATTTTGTGGCGCAGGCGGCAGTCCCGAACACTTTTATCTTTCCCTTATTCTTTCCTCGCTGTCTCCCTTCGAGACGAAATGACGAGGAAAAAAAACAGAAGCAGAAGAAAGAGAGAGTGCTCCGTCTGTTTGTATGTAAGGGAGTTGAACGTGGAGAAATGTGAAAAGGCCAATTCTCGGTTACATCTAATTTAGCACTTCTTTTAACACTTTTGCATAACCCAGACACTCCGCAAACTTTATTTTTCACTTACAGCTCCCCCATTTGCCTCGTTCGACCAAGTCCCGGTTCGTCTTATTTTAACCAATTTACACATTTTTTTACGCTTCACGAAAACTCGTCAAGAAAACAATTGATAAACATAATTGAACAAGTAAGTACTTTGTGATTCGGCTCTCATTGAAGAAAGAGAGGAATTATTTCAAAAACATGAATAAAATGTGTTCATGATTTGTTATATTATAATAAATCAATGTCGTTGAAGCGCTAACGGGAACGAGCCAATCACAAAAAGCGCAAATTCTCAATAGACTTCGCGATATCGACTGCACGCTTTAATTTTCGAGAGTACGTAATTCTGTGGGGCATTCGAGTGAGTCTTGAAAGTTCGACATTGTGTGTGATCAATGGCTTCAACCTGGATAAGTCGTTCGGAATTTTCGCGGGAGTAAATTTTTTCCTCACGGTGCTCTTTTCCTTTTACAATCATTGGTGGTTCGAAATGCAATTACATTATCGAAAGTTCGAGAGTCAACCGGTGCGCGAAGAAACTAAGAAACCGTCGACGAGGATCGCGAGGGAATTAAAAACTCTCATAATCCTATCTACACATATCTATAGGGGAGACCAGGGCAAAACGGGGTACTTCAAAAATTGCGAAAATTATATTTATTTTTCTTGCCATATTGCTTATTTTTTTTTCTGAAAACAAAAAAGGATTACTTATAGAATTTTCAAAAAAAAAATTCAAAAGAAGAAAAAGTAGAAATTTTGAAAACAAAAACGATTTTTGGTAAAAAGGAAAAGCTTTGTTGAAATATTACTTATAGAATTTTCGAATTTTAGGATTACTTATAGAATTTTCAAAAAAAAAATCCAAAAGAAGAAAAAGTAGAAATTTTGAAAACAGAAACGATTTTTGGTAAAAAGGAAAAGCTTTGTTGAAATACTTTGCTTTTTTTCTACTGCTTTTTAAAAGAAGTAACTAAGATGCATTGAATTAAAATTGTAGTGAAAAAAGGAAAATTCACCAACTGGTGCCTCCCCATTGTGTTTCGAGAATTTTTTTTTTTCGAAAATTTCAAAAAAATGACAATGCGTTTCTTATTGTTTGAGGGTTAGCGATTCACGAAGCTTCTCAAACTCCTAGAAATGAGCAGGTTATTTCGTGAGACACCTCGTTTTACCCCGGCCTCTTCTGCGTGTATAAAATAATTGTACGTTAAACGGGCTCTCGTTTTGCTCCTTCATTCCGTTTCTAATTATTCGTATACCAAGAAGATGTATAGTAATCCGGATTTCCGGCGTAGCCCTACGTTGCACTTTCTCCTTTTTTTTTGAAAAAACTAATGCGACCGAAGCGCGATCACGACCGCGAGGGTTCATTCACGATGTCAAGTTCCGCTGTTCTCTTGCACCGCTTTCGCTATAATTAATTGCTGCAATAGGTGCAATTATCTTCCATATAGCCGTTGACGATCACCCTGGTATCGACTTTGGCTGCAGCTCGAATCTGTCCAACAATCCTATTAGCTAACTGATTCTCGACCTTCATTTTCGGTAGTTTAATTATTCACCTAAGATTCCACCGTCTTTTGTTTCTTAAGGAAGTTGAAGCGATATATATAGGACATCATACGAAAAATACATTAGATTTTATTATTCCAGAATAATGAATTGAAAATTTACGTGAATCTTCTTGAATAGCGTTTAATTATGGGTGGAAAATTTGAAGAGGTTTCACCGCCTGGTAATCGAGATATTCATTGTTGAAAATGACAAGGTTAAACATGGGCTCTTATTGAAGCTTTCAAAAAATTGCTAACTTCAACAATCAATATCTCAATTTCACGACGGTGAACCAGCATCGGCATATCCCGCCAGAAGTTTAATACTGTCTTAAGCTTTCTGTTTAAAAAATTTTAATGTGCAAAGTTGGAAAATAGTTTTAACATAAGATACGCTTCAACCTCCTTAAACGATAGTGAGATTGATATGCTCGATCCGAAAGATATTTGATCTCGTTTTTCTTATTATGTTCGTCACTGACCTCGTTTCGTTGAGAATATATAGTAAATAAGATAGAATGCATACGGCACTATATAGATTTGGCCTGTCTATGTGCACTCTGTTCGAATTTACGAATGAATGAGTTGAGTGATGAGGAGCCACTCCACCTCTCGTTCGCTTATTTTCATGCTTTTGTCGAAGCGATGAATAGATCTTGCCGCATAATTCAATTCCGCTCTTCTCTGCATCTATTTTCTGGTTTTCAAAATAGAAAAAACGCGGCCGGATCCGCTTTTTATTCGTCGTTATTGGCCCTGAATACGTCCGGCATTCCATACGAGCCATTCGAGAAGTAATTTCTCATATTCATTCCGATGATCAAGTTGAACATTTCATTTGTCGTGGAAATGAGAAAAAATATTCTTCCTAGCGATGTTGCATTTTGCTTCCTTTGCTTCCAGTATTTTCCGCTCTCATCATCTGCCGCTTCGTCGCGCCAACTTCTCCTGTTATTTATTTCATCTCTCTCCAACGGCAATAGAATATGACAGTCGATCGATGTTATTAATTTCGTCTAAAACGTTTTCTGAACAGTCGCTCGATCTTTTAGCCTTTTACGCTTCTTCCCACGTCGCTCGATAATTACTCCTTTTTAAACGGTCTCCGTTTCTCGTTCGGTAAATTTCTGGCACAGCTGAGAGAGAACGCAGAGACGGGAAAAAGTGCATCGAGGAAAAATGCAATACGCGTACGACACGTACGAGCAGTTACGCGTTCTCGCGTTTCGACTATCGATCACCGCACTCGTGTGCCGCACAGATAAAAGTCCTTCACTCAACTCGGAACTGGTTTTCTTGCCTGCCCTTTTTTATTCTCGTTTTTCACCCTTCTTTTTCTGTAATTTTCGATCTCGTTTACGTCTCGATGGACAATTGGTGAAACAATAAAACGGATTTCGTTGACAGAGCTCCGGGGAAAGGATGATTCAAAACCGTGGAATATGATGTGAATTCGCATGAGCATTTCATCAATTTTCTCGCTTCACCCTATGAAAATAATTAATCGTGCTTGCTACTAAATTTATCCAGTTTTTCGTAATTCGAGTACGCGGATATGTGCATCGTAGAACGAAATTATGCCAAAACGTTCATTACGCAAAATGATCCGAAAGAAAGTGAATTATAAACGAAGGAAAGAGATGATAAGGAAATAAATGAAAATCGCTGAAAACTAAAACGCAAAATGAATAGCGGCAAGTATTGTTAACGAAGCTGAATAAGCCGGACGATATGGGATCGGGAGCCGACGACGGGGTTCAGGAACTTGAGAGAAAGAAGAGAAAAGAGTGGGAGTGAGAAGCGCACGCGCGTTCGCGCGCACACACGACTCGTTTATTATTGCATAAGATTCAGAACCTGTTCCGGTACTCCATTCATCGAGTGGAGAACAGACTTCTCGCGAGTATTCTCCATAATCGAGAGCCTGATACGGTACACATATTTTTCTCTCTTTCTCTTCCGCACCTCGTTTCATCGAAAAACTCGTGTGTTTCTACGGTCATGGCTGTACGGTCATTCTCCTTTTTTTCGCCAGTCAAGCCACCTTCTTTTTTTCTCGTCCCCGTTCACCCGCAACGGGGGAGGCATTAATCTTTTTTGTCTCGTAGTAATTAGTACGCAAATACGATCGAAAAAGGAACTAAGCGATCCGTTGCTTTTTGCTCAATATTTTTAGTCCTGTAGATTGTGGATTTTTTAAAGAAAAAGACCCCCATTAATCTGTTTACACATCTTTTCGCGCGTTCCTTTCACAATCAGTTTTACCCTTCATATTTTTATTATCCGTATATTTATTTCGTCGATAAATTCGGAGCAATTCTTCGAATTTTCTTCGACTCTCAAAATAGACGCAACAGCTACAAAAAGTTTGCCGGCTCGGTCAATCTTCTTTTTATTCTTGGGCTGCCGCATGTGTGCTATATATAGTATACAAGTATATTCGAGACCCCCCTCGCGGGAACTCATCCGAGTCTCGGATCTCCCGCAGTTGTATTCACCAGGTGTGTTCCTTTCGGGTCCAGCAAACACCGATTGTACTCGCGCGGTTCACGCTTCTTTCGTCTCGAATAAGAGACTCGACAAATATAACGTTAAAACTATGCTTTGTCCAGCCTATACGTAGATTTCATTCGTTATGAACATTCATTGATATGCAAGGATTGAACTGCAGGAGTTTGGAACGGTTGGAGCTTCGTGAGAAATCGAGTTACGATAAATTTAGATCCAATTGAAAGATTTGGTGATGCGATAAAAAAAGATTTTGGGAGCTAATAAATCGGGACTTGGATTCTGCGAGAGGATTTTTTCCTCTAATTCTTGTTTTACTTTTACTCGGAGTCTTCCGCACTCACGGCCGAGTCTTCCGGTTAGATTTTCATCCTTGCTTCGGCCCCCCCCCCCCACCTCTCTCTCTCCCCCCGTGATTTATTATTATTCCAGGGAAGAGAGGCTGCGCTGTAAAATAAGAGCATGAGAATCGAGTCTCGCGCCACTGTTGAATAAGACGAATGGATTTGCTGAAATAAGTACAGAATTCAAGAAAAGTGCAAGGAAGGAAAAAACGATGGTGAGAAAGAAAGCGAGCGCGAGCGGGAGAGAGAGCCGGCAGAATCCACGGGAATAAAAAAACGTCTCGGATGAGCTGTGCTAATTGAAAGGTGGAAGAACGAGAAGGCTTCCCTGACTCCTCCCACTAAACTTAATGGTTATTACTGTGCGGAGTGAAATCCAATTTCCACTCGCCATTTCACAGCCGGGCTCATTTCTCATTTTTCTTTTTTTCATATCCTCCAAAAATCAGCAGAGCTTAATGTTACGGAACACTGGCCTAATACAAATTTTTTTACTATATCTACTGTGAGAGCACGCTTTTCGCAGTTTCTAAAAATCAATCACGCTGCTGCGCTCATTTTATTTTCGAACTACGACTTTAATTACTTGAACCAAGGAACTCATCGCTCAATCGCAATGTTCGCCCATTGTTTCATAACAGAATGAAAAAATTGTGCTCAAATCTCGTTGCCAAAGTAAAAAGTAATCGTCCTCGTAATAATCAATAAAACGTTCGAATAGAAAATATTTTGATCGATTGCGAAAGAATGAAATAAATTATGCAAAATTTCACTTGCACTTTGGCGACTGAGAGTCGCTATAATCGGACGTTGAACCTTTTCGCTACGTGTGTCGTACTCGTTTTGATCATGAGCAGGAGGAACCACGATGAGAACCACGAGATGAGGAAGAAGAGAAGAGGAAATGCTCGTATGTAGATCCGATAGCTATAGGTATATAAAATGGGGTGAAGAGTGTTCGATGGGTCAGATGGGACGGATCGATTATCCCCAGCGGCAAGCCTCAAATGCGTAGTACGTTCGTCAGAAAAGTCGCAACATCATAAATTTAGCAAATCATTTCTTTCAGAAAACATGGGAAAAAAATATAATTTAATTAAGCGAAACGTGAGTAAAGCCAATGCTAAAACCAAAGCTAATTAGAGCTGGAGCGAGCAAGCAGATTTGATCGTTAAATAATATAAATCTCGAGCGATTATGTCTTCGCCATGGCCTCGCTCCGATTCTCATTTCCATCGATTTCTCAGAATTGAAACCTCCGAGATTGTCGATTCACAGAAAATGAGGACGAAATAAAAAATCAGACGTTTTTTGCCGGCTCATTTTTTCGCCACTCGTCTTCCCTCAACGATAATATCTCCACAGATTCTCGGTAATTAAAACACGTAAAACGAGCGATTCAGAGAAACTGTGGGCGAAGCTGATAAACCGCAACTTTTAACTACCAGTTATTTAATTTCATTAATCGTTCACGATCACGCGATCTTATCGAGACTTTGTATGGGGCGTTCTTGATTGTACCGCAGTATCAATCAGGCAACCCTTCGATCGAGGTCATTCGCGCGAGTGAAATCTCATTTCGAAATTCAAATAATCTTAGAAACTTACACGAATAATTAGCAAATTTTCTTACTCTTTTCCAATCAATCGAGTAATCAACAAAAATGTTTGATCTACCCCAAAAATGCCGTGGAAAATTGTAGAAAAAAAAACAATATATAGAATCCCAAAGGGTCATGAAACGTCCCAAAAATAGAAACGTAACGAACGCTTATGCACAAAAAAACGTGCTAATCGGAATCGACCCTCCGCCCACGACGCTAGACTCCGCATGGCATACACAAACGACTTAAACGAACTTGAAAACGTTTGAAAAAGAGATTCCGTTCGGAAAGCCCAATACATGCGAGCATTATATATCGATTTTCATAAAATACTGATAATCCCCAAGACGAGACAGTCATTTGAGATCTGTGTGTGGCCACAGACGTCGTCAATTTATCGTACGGTTACGTGTAAGCTGATTTATATCGGAGGGAATCCCCACGTGATCGTGCTCGAAACTCGACACGAATAAGACGATGCGACGAGGAGGATGAGAAGGAGGCTATTGATACATACCTCCGCGTCTATGATGTATAGATAACCGTGCAACAGCCCCTGTTCCGCATTTAATATCGCCGATTATCTCTCTTCCTCTTCCCTTCTAGAAGTCAAAATTACGTATGTACATATTGGTCGTTTAATGCTGAGGAGCTCAATCAGCACTCGATCCTCGACGAATGCACTCAGCAAATAAATTCGTTTATTCAACGGAGTTTATGTTGGATCGACAAAATAAAATTGACACAATACGAAATTCGTTGACTGAACGAAAAATTGGCTGATTCAAAAATTTCATTCGCTACAAATACAATCGCTCGCATTCCTCGAAAAACATCCTCCTCCGCAATAAAAGACTATCATGACACTGGATTTACGAGTTTTTGTCATCATTTATTTTGATGTTCCTTCGTATTCCCTCGCAGGGTTCTAAGAGTCGACCAATGCACCGTTCAACCTATATTTGCCTCCACTCCGTGAACTTTCCTATTCCAATGAAACCTCTGGAGAGTGTCGCCCTCAGCTACGGATTTCTGGTTGACAAGTAAATTAAATTTGCCCAAGGGCTAAGAGAATTTGCGGGAAACCCGGTCAACGTGGATTGTTAGAATTTTATCGAGCTCCACTTGACTGAATCGAGAAGCGGTCAGCCAACCGAATATTAAGCTCACCCGAGACTGCTAAATTTGAGAATTTATATTTACCAAGTAAACGATGGAGAAAAATCCTTGTTTCATTATCCGCAATTATTATCGTTATTCTACTGAGACTACCCTATGCGATTGACAGAGGATCGATTGACACGCGCTCGCGCATCGACAATTCGCATAATCTTGCGAAAATCACGTCACCTCGTTCGATAGTTCAGCGACTGATTTTTCCCATTGGTGTATATGGATGTGTAAATTTTATACAGATTGCTCATTTGATAACGCGTAAATATTAGAACACCATGGCCAAATACTCTTTCATTTCCATCCTAAATATTTATTGGATTTTTTAAACAAGAAAAAATTCGTGGCGGATACTCAATTTTTAATTTCCAAGCGATGATCACCGCGTACGTTGAGTAATAACGATAATTTTCTGTTTCCCACGCTGGCGCTTTGAATGCATTAAGATTATTCTTGGTTGGATGGAAAACACGTTGTACATACTGCACTCACTCAGCTGCGTCCGGAACATCAGAAATTATCCGTAAAGCAAAGGAGTTGAGGAGAAAGAGAGGGAAAGAGGGCTGGGGGGAGGAGCAAAATAGGAGTGAGAGAGAGAGAGAGAGAAAGGTCTCTGCAATCACTTGAACGTCGTTTGTCTTATATGTGTATGCACCAGAAGTGGATCTCGAGGAGGCACATGGAACGATTCGAGTCAAATAGTATCCCAATTAACGATTCGAGGAACTATTCCACCATTACGGAAGTTTAATCGTGTAAACCTTACTCAAAATTGACGAAACTTTGCTGGTTTTTTTTTGTTTTGACTCGTTTGTAATATTTTCGTTTTACTCGTGGTATCATTTGAGTAACATCACTTTTGATAAACTTGACGAATTAGTTCGTTGTTTCATGTGAAACCGTCGACAGAGTTGAGTGTTTTCGATTGAGAAGTTATTTTAGTTTATGTTTCTGCATCCATGAATTACTCTGTGAGCTCACCTAATTTCTAGAGAATTCGGTGAAGAGATATTCATCCTTGTGAGGATTCCTTCCTCTTTTGCTTTAGAGCCCTCAGCACTGCCATGACTTCTTCTTCTCTCTTTCTCTTTTATCCTCTCTGTCCTTGGAATTTGGAATTATATATACAGGATGTCTCACATTAAACTACTGATAATGTGGACTCGAGTTGAAGAATGTATTCGACGTTGAAAAGTTTATTACCGTTTTTCAATTTGATCAATCCAAAGTACTTTTTAAAGCCATGCAAACAAGAAAACGAACTCAGTCGAACGCAGCTAGAAATAACACAAATTTTGATAAGACCAATTTTGTAATGGATAAAATTTTGTACAAAAAAAGTCACCGGAAGTGTGAGGCTCGGTGCAACACTTCAGTTCTGAAAGCAAGTAGATAAATGTCTCCGAGCTCGGGGGCTCGATGCTAGGCGAACTTTTTTATCAAGAGCTATTCTCGATCTACTTTCACGAGTAAATTACTGCAGGGTGTCTAATTTTGACCAGAACAGAAATTTCATAACTTTTAAGGCTTTTTAAGTCAAGGAACAGGAATTTTTCATGACTTTTCTTATATGGTTCTGATACTTTTTATTCATCTTTTAATTATAAAAAAATTCAATAAAGATAACAAAGAAATGATATTTTATTTTGAAATAAAGAATCTTTTTTTTCTTACAAACTATTCATTCGATATTCATTTTTATATCGATGATGAGTATTGACGAACCAGACATTGTCGCCACCCCGCGAATTTTGAAATCATGTTGAAGAAAACCAAAAAATCGACAATGACAATGAGCGTTGCAGAGATCTTAAAAAATCAGGTTGTTTGGTAATTTTTCATGACATTTAATGATTTTTTCAGGTCCGAGTGTAATTTCATGACATTTAAGAATTTTCATGACTTTTCAGGTCGTTAGACACCCTGTTACTGGAGATAGCAAAATGTCATTTAGAACTTTTTGCTAGATTTGACCTCTGTAAATTTGCCTCATTTTTAAGCATTCCGACGTAGTAGCCATAAAATGGTACATATTTGTTAACTTCAATTATTAAAAATTCGTCAAAAGAGAAATTTCGACGAAAAATAAAGGAATTATTGCTCGAAATTTTGTTGAGAACTCGCGTTTACATTCATGACCATCCAGTTTGAGACAGCCTGTATTTGTATTTGTAGACATGCATATTGTATATTTGCTCTACACTCGGTAGCTCTCGTTCATTTTTCTGGTCCCTCTAGTAAAGACACTGAAGTTTACCACGAAAACCGGATTTATAGTCAAATAGAAAACCACATGAATCGACATCATTTGCTCAGCAAAGTATGGGCTTAAAGTAGAAGAAAATGGGAAAGCAATTTCATTCATGTGAAATATCAATGAAGTACGAATAATGATTACTTTTTTGCCATCATATTTTTTCCGGTTATTGTTTTTCTTTTGATTCGAACGAGTTCAGGTCTTTATTATGCGAATGTCATTTTAACATCGATCCGATACTTTTCTCGTGGCCTTTACTTTTGTACGCGTGTTGAAAACTTTAAACGATATGCTCTGAAAAGTGTTATAGTGCAGCCACTAAAATACTTTTGTTCTGCACAGAATGCAGAATTGCAATTTACCTGGGAGGGAGATAAAATAATTCAGTTTCATCTGGGGGATTATTTTTAAGAGACCTAATTAAGTTTCTTCCATTTTGAGCAAGGGTGCGAAGACCAGATAACATTTAAACAATTATCACGAGACTTCGTATAGCCGCGCTGTCTCGAGTGTTGAAAATAAATCCACTTATGTATCGTTGGCAAACGTATACATATGTATATACCATTTGAAATCTCGAGAAAACATTGTCGACGTCCATCCCTATCACAGACGTCGTAATTAATCGTTAATTGCATAGCGTTAATTGCATTGCTGCTCCAGCAAACTTCCTTTCTCTCGTTTCGTCGTTTGCTTTTTGCACGCGCGCGCGCGCGTGTGTGTGTATGTGTGTGTATTTTTTTTTATTGCCTTCAACTATTCTTTCTTTCTGCACGATGCTTTTACTCGAGCTATTAAATTGCAGGGTGCAAAGTTTGCGTATATAGGACATTCCGCTCTGAATCAAGAAGCACTTGACGTTCTAAAAGTTTTCACATTTTTCTCGTGCAAGTTCTTTGCTATTAAATCATGATAGTCAGGGGATTATTTTTATAATTGACATTCGGTTTTACAGACAATGTTCTTTGTGATGGGCTCTCATTTTGATTGTATTAACGAGGTAAGCAATTTTACCTCTCGATGAATTCATATATCGATGGTTTTCACTGGACTTTCGTGTGTGTTTCAATCAAAATATGATCATGAAAAGGAGGATTAATTTGCATTCACTAGTTTATGTTTTTCGGGTCGTAAAAAGTGATTCAACAAGTGTAATTAGCGACACGCATGGCTACCGGATGCGACGTTTTTTCGTTGACCATTTTATTCTATATCGTCATATTAGCAGAGTCTCGTTCGTATAATATACATGCAAATCGTTGCTGGGACGACGACAAACGAGATTCAAATCTGGTGGTTTCCGCTGTATTTTCATCCAGAATGGAAAAGAAGAGAATGGGACAAAGGGAGAGAAAAAAGGACTGCGAAATTTATTGAAGGTTAATGTTTCCAATAGTCCTGACTGACAGAATTAAACCAAACGCTCCGAAGTTGTCGGGTTTTCGATATGAAATAACAAATTCGATATGAATTTTGTTCTTCAAGAGTTTGCTGCTATCCAAAGGTGATTCTTTGATTTCTCGCTGTTCAGGCTGCTGGTACGAAGGCAAACGTTATCAGGAAGGTCAGACGGTAAACACTACCAAACCCTGTCTTCGGTGTCGATGCAACGAGGGCTCGTTGCGTTGTGGCCTACGGATATGCCCGAGACTGCCGAGTTCAGTGCCTCCAGGTTGCACCACCAGGACGCCCCGGAATAACGCGTGCTGTGCTGAACTTGTTTGCGGTGATTTACGTGAGTAGAGGTCCCATGTATTTCGCAGCTTATTTACGCTTCGAAATTTTTCGATGAAAACGCACATTTTCGAGCCTCGGAAATGCAGAAATTGTCAGTTCGATTGTTTTCAAAATCTTCGTTCCTTAATTTCACGGAAGGTTCCCCAATGAACACGGAATAATAAACAAAACGAATGGAATTTTATTCAATTGGGAAAACGAATAAAATGACGTAAAATTTTCGATGTATTCCAATTTCGGTATCCCGTTTGAAAGAGAATTTAATATTCTTTGGGTTTTTCGTACATGAAAATCATTTTAACGTCTTCTGATAGGATTTATTATCTTGAGCTAAAACTATGTATATTAAATTATTGTAGATGAGAGAAACGTGACCGCGAAACGTGATCCTGCCAAGGATATGAGACGCGAGGATGAAGGTAAAAATTTAGTCTCTATTTTACCTCACATTTTTCATCCCTTTTGCATTATTCAAAAATCTAAATTTGCACCCGAAAACAGTTAAAATAGTGTTTTTGACAGGTCGATGCTAATTTTACTAACGATTCTCGGTAAGTATAATATTTAAAAATATAGTGACATTGAGTATGATTCTACGCATAAATCGTTATATTTTTAATTCGATAAAACAAGATATTCGATGACCAGAAGCTCTTTTGCGTGAGGTAATTATAGGCTACTATTCTGCTGGCTTGGCACGCAGCTAATTTTACAGCTTCCAGCCCCCTTGTTTTCCCCTCTCTCATTCTCCCTCTCACCCTCTCCCTTTCGCTAACGGTCTCATGTATCTTTTGTAATTAGTCCCTCGCTCACTTCGTATATCCGATGAATCTCAGGCTATAGAGAAACAAAAACGGAGCAAACCAACACCATGAAACAAAAAACCTCCCTTTCCACGTCTGTGCCTGCGCCCTCCTTTTCGGAGACATATAATGCCACCTCGTTCTCCCCACATGTTCGAAGCTGAATCTTCACTCACACCTATATACGCGCTCGCACAAACACGCGCTCGCGTGTTCACGGGTTCATGCATAGGAAAGCCACAAATGATAGTGCCCCTGGTAAAAAACAGATTCAGATTCCAATTTCAAAAGCTTCATGGTTTACGCTCACTCGCATTGCAAAATTACATTCGCGAATGGCGACGATCATCCGAGTCTAATAATATATCGTCGTTTAATTATTCATTTGCTTTCACTCTCATTTTTATTTATTCATCTACTTCTTTGTTTAGTCGAAGGATGCCTTCACGAAGGCGTACGATACGGTCCAGGCTCTGCGATGATGGGTTCGCGAAGATGCGAATACTGTTTCTGCATTTCCGGTACTAGAAGATGCCTCCGACCGCGATGCCTACTTCCGCTGGCTGGATGCGTTCCTCTCTATGCTCCGTATTCTTGTTGTCCGGTCGCTTACAACTGCACGAGTCAGTACTCTTTTCTTTGGGGTTCAACTTCCATATTTTTCCATTTCCGATTTGGAATTTCGATTTTTCACTACTTTCGACTTTGACGTTGAACTTATATTTACAATTTTCAACATTTTTCCGAACTTTTCATATCAATCATTTATCGTTTCTCTACATCGATAGCAGTGCCGAGAATAAAGTTTGCTTTTTCTCATTCAACTGTACTATAAGTTCAATCAAAATTTATTTCAAGAATTCTCAGCTCAACTTTTAATAAGGAAAGTTGCCCCGAGGCTGCCAAGGGTCTCATTTGTCGCTTCATTTTTTCTCTCACTTCGATCTTACAGTGATTTCATTTTTGTTTTTTTTTTTTATTTCATCCTTTGAAGAGTCTCCTCACCACTCGCTTTCAAGCGTTGGAAACGCAGGGGCGGTATCGAGCAACGGTTGGTCATTTTTTATTTTTTCACAATCAAAATGCGATCACTTTTATTGAAAATTGATTCAAATTGGCGTGTAGAAAATATGGTGTTTCCAATTTCAACTGATTTCATTTTGACTAAATTCATCATAGAAGTCATTCAACTTTTTTTTTTTTTTAAATAAAAAAATAAAAATAGAAAAAAAAAACTGACGCATTCATCTGATTACTCCAACGTTGAATATTAAAAAATTTGAAATCTTTATATTGATCGGACAACGATATGTGAAAGGCTGTCGCGTCGGGAATCGGAGCTATAAGGAGGGCGAAATGGTCAGGGACATAGAATGGAAGGGAACATGCGACAATTGTTTTTGCGCCATGGGCGGCATTCGGTGCGTTCCGCTGTCATGCGCTCCTCCACTTCAGGGTTGCACGCCGATCGTACGCGAAGGACATTGCTGTCCCTCGACCTACAACTGCAGTGAGTCGTTAAACTTTCGGTGCAAATTATATGCCAGCCTTCCTCCGATTTTTTTCCAGCACAACTTTTCTCTTGTCTCTCTTTACACGTACGTACGTTACGTTTTGTTTCGCTTCCGGTAACCCTGATTTATTTGTCGCCACTGCAATTTATTAAATCGTTGTCCCGAAATGAGTGATGAAATTTAACGCGACTGTTCCCAGGTGGAAACATCGAGGTCAAAGCTGCTCAGAACTACGCATCTTATGCCTTCATCAGCAAAGATTATGCCAAATTTCGAAAAGAAACGAATTTTTACGTAGGTTTTTTGAACTTTTATTTGACTGAGTTATTTTTTTTTTTGGGCCATGATTCACGATCGATTTTTCATTCCACTGAATTGACATGATTCTCATGCAGTCCCTGAACGAGCAAGAGGCCGAAGAAATGGTTGGTAATTCGACGGTGGAGGGCCGAGGTCATAAAGATGCTGTGGAGCAATCGCAGTCGAATTCCACAATTTTGAAAACGCCACTCGGTTCCGTGGACACAACGAAAACTTTGAATTTATCCTCGCCCACTGATCTCGAAGCCTCAGACTCGATGGGAAATTTGACGACTTTAAAGACGAACAACGTGACGACGACGTTTGAAAATACAACGGAAATAATAACGACTTTTTCGAGACAAGATCACGAGACGATGGACAACGAAATACCAACGGAGACTCAAAAACTAGATAAATATTCGAATCAACAAGAAACGACCTTTTCCATGGATTGGATGAGCAATGAAACCACAGAAATCCCAACAACCCTGGAGACGATGACGAGCTTCGATTCGACCAACGTTCCAACGACCCTGATGAACGATGAAACGATCAGCTCGACAAACTCCATTGGGACCAAAGAAGATTTGTTGGAATCATCGGTAATCCCGATGGAACTGTCGACCACCCAGACCAGTGACATAACAACATTGGATTATTCAGGCATCGATTACGCTACGGTAATTTACGAGGAGAAAAAAATGAGTTCACTTCCGGAAAGCTCGGAAAATATGAAGAATCTGGAAAAGAAAAATACCGAGAAAAAAGCGACGACTCGAAGAGTCGTTGAGAGTACAACGAAATTCTTGAAGGTCAATGACATCAAAGGAGATATCAGCGAAGTAGAAAAAGATTCTCCACCGACTTTCGGAATCGGCGAGTCTTCAGTTATTTCGGTCAAAGGACCTGCCACTGGCAAGCCTACGACGGTGCTCATGCCTGACAACATGTTAGTCATTAACGTGACTCTGAAGACGAATGTTTCCGTTGGACACGTTCAAGGCGTCACCATGAATCCTGTCAGATCGATTTCACCGGATATTGAAGCGATACTCAACATAACCAATCGTAAGAAGGGGGAAGATTACGATTATGACTACAGCCAACCCACGTTGCCACCTTCGCTGCCCAACGTAAGGTGAGCACAAATTCCATTCTGTAAATCCTCAAGTGAGTGTCGGTGGTAATCGGTAAAAAAATGATGCGTTTCTCATCCAACTTGAATATGAATAAAAATTTGCGATGACAATTGGGCCATCGATAAGTCTGCTTCGGAATAAGTTGTGGAAGATACAAAAAAGAGAGAACTCGACAAAACATGCTATAGTAACGGGGATAATTTTGCCTTGTGCTTCCTCCCAACCGACGAACGACCTTAATTCGAATTAATCCGTTGGCCCGCGTGGTTAGGTCCCAGCTGTTGGCAGAAGGCAAGAAGCAGTACTAATTCCCGAAGCTGACTTCTCGTGCTTGAGCAGAGATTATATAATAGCATGGTGAATACTGGTCGAGAGATAGAGCAGGAGAATGAGACGAAGGAATATCAAACTCTCTCCCTCCTCCGCGTACGATTTCTCATATAATCCTCGAGCTTCAGCGTGTACTATATAAACGCGGAAATAGCTTTAAACTCGGCTCCAACCGGAAACGAAGAGTTCGTCCGGGTGTTTCAACTATAGGTTACAACTTTGCGTGTTCCACGTAACTACATATCTAGAGAAAGAAAATGCTATATCCTAAAATAGTTCTGTTATACCGTTATTTTTTATTAATTTTTATTTTCACAAAACTCTGCGAATAATTCTGTTCTTTATTGTTATACGTTTTTTTTTTATGTTAACACATAATTTTCAATATGAATGTAGAATAATTCCGTTCGTCGCTGCGGACGCTCTGGTGAAACAAGACGAAGAAGCTTCGTCGATGGTTACAAATTATCCTTTTGGACCTCCAATTGGTTTGGCACCCCAGGAACTTGGTCCAACTGTCACTTCCGGTACCGGAGAAAACTTTTATGACATCGTTACACAGAAAAACCGTTTCAGTCCACCCATCGAAACCGAAGGTTATTTTTATTTAATGCTCGCTGATTGAATGTTGGTATAATTCGAATATATCATTTCACGTTGGTTATTAATTTTCGTGAGGAACGAATAATACGCTGACCTTTTTGATAGAAATGGAGGGCTCAATAATATGACTCTGAATGAATGATATATTATTTGAATGAACCGAGATTGAAGTAAATTCTTTGAATTGATAGGCGGCTTTGTGCCTCGAGAGCCTTTGTATTTTGATGCCCCATTCCGATCGACCGATCACAACGTTGAAATTCACAGTGGCGTTACCGTAATACCGGCGGATATAACGAACCCTCACCGGAAAAACGATGGTAACGAGTAAAATTGGTATAAATTTGAATGAACAAATTAAAAGTTGGTTCGGCGGGGTTTAATATTTGAAAGACTCGTTTTCATATACGTTCGTTTGTCTGATTATTTTTCGTTACGTTTTCGAGAGCTGGCAGGTATTTGCGTATTTGAGAATCGCAATTATCGTCACGGTGATCTTCTGCCGAGCAGCGGACGTTGCATAATATGCATTTGCTATTACGGCGAAGTAGCATGCTCCGATGAGAAATGTCCGCTTCTCAAAATTGGCTGCAGTCGCTTGAAAAATGACAAGATCTGTTGTGGCAAAGTCATCTGTGGTAAGACGTCGTACAAGACTCGATGATCTTATTAGCCGGGTCCACGTCGAGGTTGTCTGATGTTCATTTTTTCTTTTGGCAGTCGACGCCGAGGAGTCACCAACCCTGGTCCTGGATCGTGCAGATGCAATTGCGCCCGCACCGAGAGAGCCATTACCCTCATTGGATGGAATGGTATCTCCCGATCCATTCAGAGATGTCATAAAGACAAAACCCGCTCCTGATTTGCCCTCTCTGATCGAGGACATGATTCCTTACTTGGTTGAGCATCGAATAACCAAAGCACCAATGTCCCCGACGACACCAGTCACGACTACCAATCTGGAGCCAAGCGTAGTCGGTAGTTTTGAGAGACCGCCAGCTCACAGAGTCGATCCAGAAAGAATTGAACTCCAGGAAATTCCGTTCATCAACGCGCATGCTCTCAAACCCTCGAACACCAATAACGAAACTTCTGCTTTTGATGTCACAAATCGGACAGACAGTAATGACCAACTACACAAAGAGGCTCTTTCTAATCCAGAACCAATTAAACCCGCGCTCATTAGCCCGAGTCAACTACTCCCTGTCCCGGAAAACGACGAGGAATCTTCGATCTTCTCGTTCGGTAGTGTCCTCGATCTTTTGTTCTCTGAAAATTCGGGACTTGAAGGCACCACTGAAACTTCCAGCTATTTGCATAAATCTACATCCAATCCCACAGCCAACATGTCTTCTAATCCATTGCCCGATGCGCCTGCCACTTACTCAGCTCATCAACCTGTACATTTGTTGGGGAATAAACCCAACTTGGGCTTTGGTTCCAGCGTTCCCACGTCTAATCCAGAAAGTAGTCAGTCCAAGTTCAGCCTCCAGGATGCTTCCGAGTCCAGGCCCAATATGACATTAGAAGCTTCGAGAAAATCAGCTGCAGGACAACTGTCATCATCTGTGGAGTCTCAACAGAATAGACCGTCTAAAGAGCCCTCGATTAATTTGTCCAATGCTAAGGTTCCTGGGACCATCTCGTCCAGCAGCCCTTCCAAGTTCGCGTTAGAGAGCATGCCTAAAGTCAGAATCAATTCAACGTCAGGGTTTGTGGAGAAACTCGATGAAAACCAATCTGTGACGTCAACAAGCTCAGGAAACCAGCAACTCAACAATTCGTCGTTGTCGACTACGATCACTGCTGGCATGTCCAGTGATGCTGAAACTATCACGTCAATTAAGATCAAAGAGGCCGAAGACACAAGTCCAAAAGTTCAGGAAAATGCTGATACTTGGATCAAGAGTGATTCACATGAGACGACTGCAAATGGATCGGGTGACTATGAAGTCGTGACGTCAGCCAGTGGTCTCCTTAAGCTCGCTGGCTGCAATATTTACGGTCGAATGTATCGGGTCGGTAGAATAATTACAGAACTTTCCAGCCCTTGTCTTGAATGCAGATGT
This sequence comes from Venturia canescens, assembly GCF_019457755.1. Lineage (NCBI taxonomy): Eukaryota > Metazoa > Arthropoda > Insecta > Hymenoptera > Ichneumonidae > Venturia > Venturia canescens. Next base: position 4,494,566 of record NC_057424.1, on the reverse strand, counting down.
ACGGAGGTTGGGGTCCAATGTAAACAACTTCAGTGTTGATACATCTCTTTGTCGCTCTCTCTCTTTCTCTCCCTCCCTTCTCCATTCATTCCTCAGCTTCTACTTGTCCCCTTTTCTCAGCTTTCTTTCCGCGTTGTACTTATGCATCTGCCTCTGTTGTGTTTTCCAAGGCAGTAAGAAAAAAAATCAAACAACTCATCGATTCCTATTCATCTTCTCACTTTCTTTCCATTGGCGATCCACACTAAGCATGCGACGTCTCGCGGATTTTTCTTGAACTGCTGTTGGAGTGCAAAGCAGGTGACCTGTCACGTAATATTAATGTCGTTAAGTGGTTTTAGGAACGGTTATCAACAAAAATGTACGTATCCATAAATTTGTCGAAGTTTTGAGTACGACTGGTCCATGTTTCCAATGCTAAATCATGCACAACTGTCAAAATTGCACTCCAATAGGGCCATTTTTCCGTGGGATACGAGCGCCGGCATCGGTAGTGTTGATCGCCAACTGTTCATTCATCCTCCTCTCCCTAAATAACGTTGCTATTGAAAATACCGTAGAAAAGACTGTTCAATTTTTTTAATCATTGATAAACGAAGATAATGGAAACTTAAATTCCATGGAGATGCAATTTAAAAGAGAGGCAAAATCCTCATAGCCGACGACACAGATAAGTTATTTTACGGGAACGAATCTTTTTAAACGTGGAACATAAATTTACAGAGTAAAAATCTGCGAATTCATATATTCGTAACAGTATTTAATTCGGATAACGTTCACTATTTTCATTAATTAACAGATAGCGGTTCCTGCCTTCGGGAATGGTGTTTAATCTCGGTATAAAATAATTACAAGACGCTTATTCGTACAACAAATCCAAATTTAAAGTACATTTTATTTGCTGGATTTGATCAGCAGTCTTTCCAGAGGGCCCGCATATCCAAGAGTATACGGGAATTTTTGATAATCAGAGATAAAGAACTCCGCCGAAATAACTGCACTTCTATTAATGATCAAAATTTTTTCACAGCGTACTTGCTCTCGTGGGTAGAAAATTTGTAAATAGAAGAAAAAGTGAACAAGCGACGCACAAGATTTATTTTTCACCTATTTTCAAGTTTACTTCTCTTTTTTCATGACATCAAATTATGATTTTCGCTTGCCTCGTATTCCCGAGACAAGTTTTACTGCGTGTGTGAGCGTGTGCGTGAGTGTGTCTGATTCATTTGTATTTTTTTCCATCCTAGAATACGTTTTCTCTTATGTGAATCATTCTTATTACACCGATCATTCGTTCCTTAAGCAACAGCAAATCTGGAATGTTGCCAATGAACTCTCACTACTTCCGTTTATATGTAAACAGCTGGTTATTCCAGTTAAGAATATAATAAATAAAAGCATGAAGCTACATATGACATCGATTCTCCTACAAAACATCCTCGTCGACGATGCATGGGTGCGTCATCGAATTTTCAATTGATCGTTAACGCCGATCGGAGAAGACGGATTAGACTTTTGAAAGGACGTATACTTAAACGTATAAAATTTCCCGAGTTATGTTGAAGGAAAAAAGAAAGACGGAAAGGAGTTATCCACTAAGAATCTGGCTTGTATGCCTTCCCAAGGCCCACTACTCGAAGGACCTTCCTCAAGATAGTTATCAGGTCTCAGAATAGATGTCGATGTCTCCTCTTTGACCGCAGGCAAAATCCGCTGTTTCACGAATTCGTCCCTCGCCTTATAACTATATCCATGATTCTCCCACACTTTTCTTTCCGTTTGCTTAGCTCGCGCGTACCTTCAGGACAAACTGTCCAAGATAACGAGCTTAGTTACACCCGGACGTTTCTCGTGTCTCTTCGAAAGATACCTGCGAAGAATTTCTAGAATATAAGTCTTCATATATACGAGTCTGTAAGAAAAAGTGTTTCTCTATATTTGTCCGTAGTACGTCTGCGTGTTTGCCTATTTATATCTCGAAAACTACAAAAATAATTCCAATTAATCACTCACAGGCGGAGAGCTGACAATCGACAATACCACTTTTGCTGCCGTAGAATATTAATGTTTTTTGGCAGCAGCCAAAGAGATATGCGAGTAATCAATTTCAATAGTCAAAAAAACATTTCACAAATCAAATAGCGGGATTAAAATGATGATGCATGCGTCATTTCCAAGAACCCGGACTCGGCCAAGCGTCGTGCCGAGAAGCATTTAATACAAAGAGTTTATCGATGTTGAATAAGGCAAGTTATTGAATTTTTATTCTTTGTCGCGTGGCCAAAAAAATGAGTAACGTTTTTCTTCTTAAGCAGCTCGTTTTCGCGTATATTCGTTAGAAAGCAGCGATCATTTTCAGCAAGTTGTAGGCACACTTCAGTATAAAAGTTTATTTCGGACGCTGCGTGAATCTCTTGTTACGACTGTATTTGCACAACTATCAGATCTGTACACCGAGTACGTTTTATGATTACCCAGCATGCGACGAACCAACGTTCATGTCACTGTCAGCCGTTACGTTGAGAACAAAATAGAAAAAAATCTAGATTTCAAACGTAATAAACAAAGTGATTACAGTTTTTTCAGGACTTCTTCCGGAAATTGTCACATTTTCAGTTTTACGCGATTGAGACTTGAATTCCTCCTTTCAACTTCGGGTATTCAAAGTATTCGACTTGAATCTCTCGGAACCTCGAAAAAAAAATTGATTACAGAGTCATTCTATCAGTCATTTTTCTCGGCTTCATTTTCGCCAGCAAACTTCATAAAAAATGATCTTTTTGGGTGTCGTTTTGAGAGCATCACAACACTCTGTTAACAAATGAATATGTCTTTTGCATTTTTAAAGATTTTGAAACAACAAAATTTCAAATGTTGATAACACAGCGAAAAATTATGTCTCGGAATTTGACGGAGGATTTCGAAGAGTGTTTTGGTAGACTCTTACACAAAATCACGATTAGAAGCTAGTAAGTTTTTACAAAGATTGAAATTTATTTTGCCATGGTTCGAATTGTTTCCGGAATTAATCGTGATCGAGGCTGAGAGAACAGCTAGTACGTAGAAAAAAGAGTTTTCCTTCATCCGAAGTACGCTTTCAATCTTGAGATTGAACTTTTTTTCAATACTTGGCGTTAAAACTTTACGGAGTCCCTGGATACGACATCCCGTTAATGCTTAAAGGTGTACACTTTATATTTTAAAAGATTTTTTGCGCTCACTGAAAACCATGAAAGAGATTTTTAATAACGCTTAAATCTTCGACATCGATTTTTCAATCCGCCTCAATATGCACCGTTTCATGTTTCTGTGATGTTTTATTTTGAACCAATCCACTCAGGGAACTATAATTCTGGCATTCACAGGATTGAATTAAGTGAAAATGTACAAGGGCCATGGAAAAAAGGTCAAAAAACAGGAGAGTCAGCCTCGGTCCGGCTTACCAATCAACATTAAGCGATCAATACAAAACAACATGTGATCGTGAAGCAGGATGGAAAATTATGGCAGCCATTTACACGGAAATACACGCTTGTACTTCGTTTCATGTTTTACCCTTACACATCAATCGAATCGTTGATTAATTATCAACCGCGTTGAAGGCCAGTGATTGTTCCTTGATTAATTGCCATGGGCTATTCGAGCGACCGTAATCACTTTGAGTACAAAATAATGACTTGGAGCCTTCGAAAAATATATTGATCTTTTCTGTATTTTTGAAGCAACTCAATACAATGACAATACGAATAATTTATTTTTCGTCGATTCAGAAGTGGAATAAACTGGAAATTATCCATGTTCGAGGGGATCATCATGATTATTCATAGATTTATCAGACTAAGAAAAATAATTTGTTCGCCCAGGGAAATTTGTTTCGTTGGACGAAAATCTAGTGGATTCAACTGCACACTTTTTAAGTGAAATGTTTGGTTAGCAAAATTTTTTTTTCCCTATAGTTTTCTACAGGAAATTCGCCAGATATCTGATAAATTTGGTTACACAAGTACTACAGTTCAAGCATTTGCTCATTTCATTAAAAACTCAACAAACAGGACAGGCATTTGAGCTGAAAATTCTCGAGATGAAAAAAGGTGCCATAAAACAAAATATATAAATATATATTGGGGTGATGCAAAAAACATCGATATTTTTTTTTCTTGGAGCTCCAACGGAAATCGTTAGTACATAAAAAGAAAGTAATTTTCCCAAAATTTCAGATTTTTAGAAAAATTTTAGATAGTGCTCAAGCCACTTTTCGATATTTTCCTGTTTTTTTTTTCACAAAAATCGCGAAGCAAATTTTTTTTTCTGCTCTCATATCACAAAGTGTTGGTCCTTCATGGACTCATAAATCTAATGAAATGTTGGTATTCTCAAAAAAATTTTAAGGCTACCTCGAATAATTTGGGAATTTTGAAGTTCTCTCGTGCGTTTTATAAAAATTAGTCAAATTATTTAGTAATTTAGTAATTAATTAAGTTGATTAATCAGTAAAATAGGACCGAATTCTGTTAGAAAAAAATAGAGACCAGTGGATGCAAATCCGGAAATATTTTTCATCAAACTTCCAAAATCAATCTCGTACTTTTGCAGATTTAAAAAAAAAATTAAATTAACACGATCGAAATGGGTCTATTGTACAAAGTCGCCTTCCTGTATAAACTCAAATAGTTTTTGATTAAACAAAAAGTTGAGAACTAAAAATTTTTGCGATTTTGCATTCATAAGCCTACATTGATTTTTCGTTAAAATTAAATCAAAATATTTTACTAATTTTTATAACGCAAGAGGAAACTAGAATATTCCCAAATTTTAATATCTTCTGCGGTGAAATATCAGACTTTGAAATAAAGAATTTGAATTCGGCAAAGCACAGCTTTATTGGACGATGCTCTAACAAGTTTTCGTGTATAAAAGTATTGTAATGGTACGCCTCTGGCGTTTCCCCATTGCGCTTGAATTCGAGCAACTAAGAGTTTAGGAGCAGGTAAGAAAGAGAAAAAAGCGTGAAATTTTATAAAAAAAATAATAATGTTTATTCATATAAAACGTTTGGAATACAATTAGAAAATCCAAATCGTTGTTTTTGATGTCAAAACTGTCTTGTTTTAATGTTCTTTCGTTCATGGATTTGTTGATATCTATTGTTTGTTTATTGACCTTTATCACACAAATTTGTTTGACTTGATCAGTCAAATTGAAATTCTGGCTCGATACAATCCATTGAAGATTGATCTTTTGTCAACAGATCCCGTAAAGTAAAAAAAAAAAAATTTCGTATAATTCGTTTAAATGATCAAAACAGCAGTAATTATCAGAAGCAAAACCCAAGACCGCAACAGAACAATGCAGGATATTGGCCGCTAAATAACCCGAATGATCATCAGCAGAATAATACTCTGGAACAACCAATTCAAGCAATCAAAGTACATCAAAAACCACAACCCTCAACTTCAGCGGCAGAAAACGAATAAACGTTGTACCCGTGCTCGAGAAAAATGCTGATCAAATAAAAGAAAAAGGAAACGAACGAGGTACAACGGCAGAAGAAGACAGGAAAGAAAATTCGCAGGTCGGCAAAAGCATTTCGTTACAACTGGCCTGAACGCCGCTACGCATCGGTTCGAGCTACCTTAATAATAAAGAGCAGGTATGAAGGAAACGCGGACACCGTGAATTCTAGTGAAAAATAAAAATAATCAATTTTATTCAAATAATTAACCGAATTTTAACAAATCAAGGAAATTCTGCGCTTTGGTTTGCTAACAGTTTTGTGTTTTTTTTTGTTTTAATTTGTCTTGCTTTGTTTAATCAGATCTGGCAAGAAAAAGACCCGAAAGACCCGAAAACGTTGCAAATTCTCTGTCTGAGAAAATTTGTGTTTCTCAATTTTTGGATTTTAAATTGTACAATAATATTAATTGAAGAAGAATGTGTTTAAAAGTCTAATTGTCGCTTTTGTTTCATTTTAGCGACACGCCTCAAACTGAAAAACCCTAGATTCAATGTCTCGTACGCTATAATTTGAAAACTCTACTATTCGACGTCCTGTTTCGCTCGCTTTTAAAAAGAAATAAATCCAGGAGTATTTCTGTTTCTTCTTTACAAATTAGTACTTTCGTTTTGATTCGATATAACTCAAATTCTCCAGTCTTGCATCTCGGTCTTGCATCTCCGCGCAAGACCAATTTAGACAAAATTTACACCAAATTTGAATTTAAAATTTTAATTAATCAAAAAGATTTATTACAACTCTGCTCTTTACAATCATAAAAATGAAAAGATACAAATTTACATGAAATAGGCAAGGATGGCGTAGACCACAGGCTCTGGAATTGAAACGTCACCGGTTTGCTCCGAGATCCTGTGCATCCACTAGGTTAGGTAATTTACCGTTCACGGGCTCTGGGATTGAAACGTCACCGAATCGCTCCGAGACTGCGTGCAACGGAAATTTGGATAAAGCTAAGAGTGGACCCTGGGCTCTGGGATTGGAACGTCACCGAATCACTCCAATATCCCAGACATCTAGGATAATTTAGGAAGAAGGAATTTATGATTATTCGAGCAGAGTTTAGAGTCTAGACTGTTCAAGAGGTCTGAGCTGGTCTTGTAGGCAGGGAGAACTGACTGCCGAATGAGGCGCGCAGCGCTTCTTATACCCGGTTCCCCACCACAGAATTCTCGAGAGCCGAGAATCTCAGTTTTTGATCGGTTCTGCGCACCTTTCTGTAACGCCTTCTCGGATTGGCCCGTTGCCATGATTCGCGCTCGCTCGTTGGTCGAGCGGGCTCTCATACGATGCGCGGACTACCGCTTTTAATGTTTTCCAGCCTGACGTGACTTTCAATAGTAAAAGCTTTAATTTGATTGGATATTATTTCATTCTTACATTTTTCCTTATTGATTTGGTTTTAAATCATTGATTTGACTTGTGATAATTTTTTTTGAGTTCGTGTTATTTTTCCGATCATTTTGATTGTAATCATGCGCTTGGGCGATTTGAAATTATATAAAATAAAAAGAAATAATTTTCGCGAAAATGTAGTGGGGCTTAGTTCAGAGCGGTGCTTGAGCATCACTCGGACGAATGCACGGCGACCCAAGATGGCCGCTACCTGTCACCGGCGACGTGCGTGGTCGAGTCGTCGTGCGATGTTTTGATCACAGTGTTTTTCGTTAGTTCGTTAGTGATATAATTCAATGAGTACGAAAATATTCTAGGCAGTCATAAAGGTTTTCGTTAATAGTGAAATAACTCTCGCTTCTTTTATGAAAAATATTACTTATTTCCTTCAAATAACTTGCCTCTCAAAACAAAGAAAAAATTGTTTTTTGTTTCTACCTTGGGATGAGAATAAGGTTCTGTGCCAAGAATCTTCAGATCGCACGGAATCGAACGATCCCCTTCTTTGTTAGCATAGGAGTGTAAGGATTCAAAGTTGAGAATCTTCAGGCTGAACGAAATCGCTCAGTCCCCTCCCTCAGTGTGAAACTTGGAAATTATAAAGGTTTCTTTTTTTAAAGTCTCTACCTCTGTTTGTTGAAGCGAAATCTGATTCAAGAATGAACTGCTGTTGCTGCTCCGCACGGCCTTAGACTCCGCACGCGTTTAGACAAAGAAATAATGATGATGATTCACTCTAAAATTAACTCGGATTTGGATTAGCTCAAAAAAATAATCTCGAACCAGAGTTTCGTCTCTAAATTCACGGATTGGCCAGCCGACCTGTCGCCATGACGCGATTGGGCGGGCTTAATGCTGATTTTCATTGCTCATGTAATAAATAATAATTCCATTACAAAAATTAATATTTTTAAAGAACAAAATTCATTTCTTTTCTTGTTTAATGAAAATAAATCAAAATTTGGTTTTGGAAGTATTAAATTAACAAATTGGAAGGCATTCAGACCTTTATTTCTCTTGGATCCAAACTCTGACTCGTGATTGACCGTTTCTGTTGGATCTAGCTAGTAATTGGACTTTGACCTGACATTATCACCTGGATCCTCCCAAATTATGTTTTATGTTCAATTTTGACTTTTCTTTGTCGTGTTATGTTATGTCTCATATAAAAATTGAATGAACTAGAGTGTCCGACTATGAAATGTATGGGTTTTTCAGAAAGGAAAGAAATTGCTCATATTTACAGTACAAAAGAGGATATTAGCTATATAAAAAAGGGAGTGCGTTTCAGTATACGTCGCAGTATTCATAATTGTATTTTGCCGTCTCTTCCTCGAGATCAACTGGTACTGCCCCTCGGAGGGTAGCAAGTCGACACTGTTTAACAACCGTTTGTTTCAACTGTCCCGTGTAATTTGCCTTTGTGCAACTTCCTAACACTCCTAACTTCCCCTCATGCCAAATACCGAAACTTTATAAATTCCCAGTTGAATAACTCACCGGTGTAGCAGCCAGACACCAGGCTACAGCCCAGTTTTTCAACTTCCCAGCGTCACTCCGCTGTACGATTATTCCCCAACATTCCCAACTTCCCCTCGTATCAACTTAGCAGCCATCAAAGAGACGCCGGGCCCAGTATGTCAACTGCCCGTGCTACTCGCCTTCGTAGCAAATCCCCAATACTCCCAACTGCCTACCGTGCATACTCAACAGCTGTTAATTTCTCCACACTCCATTACGTTCGCAGTGGGTAAACTTTTAAATCTACCTACTGCGTCAGTACTTTGCTATACCAATTGATACTTCTTAAACAGGATTTTTTCTATTCAAACCTTTCAAACATTTTTTACTCTTCATTTGATATTACCAGCATGCAATAAATTCCAACGTTAAAACTAAACCGCTTAATACCATGACAAATCGATATTTGGATGATAACCTTAATCAATTTTTATTATTTCCGTTAATTTATTTTTATTCACTTTATTATGTATACCTTCTATTCACATTTCTCTCTTATCTTATAATACGGAACAGTATTTTTTTTTTTAAATATAAGACAGTCTTTATCAATAACATACTCGTATTCCATGTACTGTAAACATTTCGCACAGAAGGCGAGGTGTCCGCATGAGATGGATACAATTATCAGTGCGGCTTCCATGCACTCGCGACACAACGATGTAGGAAACATGCTGCTCTCATTGCTCAAAGATTCAGCCAACGAACTGGTCAATAGTACAGGACCATTTTCAATTTCTCGGTAAACTGGGGGTTCCTCGTAAGTAGGGCCCTGTTCACCGGTGGCTTGTTACAGGTGGACTACCATATCAACGCACAACTCGATGGGAGGCTCACGCGCAACCTGTACCACATCTTGTTCTATGGCAAGCTCATGCGCGATCTCTACCTCATCTTGTTCGGCGGAGGGCTCATGCGCGATCTCTACCTTATCTTGTCCTATGGGGGGCTCATGCTCAGTCTTTACCTCATCTTGTTCGGCGGGGCCAAACCATGCCTGCCCGGCGCATTACACAAGACAGATTCGAGATTATCTGGCTAAACGTATCTTAGTAGATGGATTGGCCGTCTTGGTCCCATTACATGGCCTCCACGCTCTCCCGATTTAAACCCACTTGATTTTTTTTATTGGAGCTGCCTTAAAGAAAAAGTCTTTTCCAAACTCATAAACAACGAAGTCGAACTGAAGCAAAGGATTACTGATGCAGCGCGAGAAATCACCACCTTAGGACATGCAAATCACATTGAAAAGCGCTTATAAGAAGATGCCGTGCTTGTATTGAAACTGAAGGAAACATTTCGAACATTTGTTGTAAATCAAATCGCATAATGATCATTAAATTTCGATTTCAATTCGCTTTTTCTAATAATTTCAATCGATTTAAGGAATAATATCAAAATGATCTATGAGACGTGTCGTGGATACAGCATCGTACAACTTTTATACTAGTATCAATCAAATTGAGTAATAAATATTTAAAGAATCTAAAAGTAAGAAACAGAAAGATTTTTTCGTAAAAATTGTCACAACTTTTGGAATATTCATGGTTTTCATAAATAGCACGATTTCAAGTAATATTAAAAAACCGAACGAATCGAAAATACCCGTATTGGCAGCGGTGATGCGTAAAATATTTCTCAATGTTAGGGATTTTCAAGAATTTCGGAAAAGTGCGAATATCTCGGAAACTATGAAATTTTTACTAAGGCCATATTTGGTTTTTCTGCATCTTCATAACCTGTCCTGTTACCACCAGCAATATTATCATTGGTTTTTAGGACATCCTATCAACAAGTACTCGCGGATCGATTGACATGAGAGTGTAAACTCATCCGCAATGTTTTCAAAAAACTTACATAACAAATTTTATAGTTATATGAGAACTTCAAATCGAATTCACACATCATATAATTATATTCTATGAATATACTCTGAAAGTTCTTATTTCTTTCAATTTCAAGGGTTGAATATAGTTTAGGGGTTCGTTTTTTCGTTGTGCACGGGATTGCTACCGAAAACATAAAAAAGACTCTGTAACAATAAATTTTCACCAAAAAAACTGAGCACAAATTTTTCGTATTTCTGTTGTTTTTTTTTTTTTTTTTTTAATATTATTCTTGCTCAAGCGGTGGCACTGCCGTGAAGTTGACACAACTGTGTTCGGTCTGTCGATAACCTTATTCGGCAACCTTAACTGTTACTAACAATACGAGTATGGTATCGATGAAAATTGTCTTAAAGTAGAACCTCTAACCTCTATCTTTTACCACCTCGATTTTTTACCATTTCCCTGACTCTTTGCCCCCACCCGATATCGGCTAGGGGAATAGTATTAGCGGGCGGTGTTTATCCCCACCAGCTTCGTTCAATATGCCGGTCACGCCGCAGTCGGTATGTGCGGTTTTGAGTATGTACAGTGCATGTGGGGTATTCCATATCAAGTGGGCTACCCCAATTTTTTACAATCTCTAAATGACTTCATAAATTTTTGGTGTGTCGTTTGAAGTGTCAGAAATATCTACAAATAATTTCAAATTTTTAGCTGCTCAATTTTACTCACAGTTTTTGCTTTTCCGTTTTTTTTTTTCAATTCTCTGTGTATTGAAAACTAATGGTCACACAAAAAAAATGTCAAAAGATAAAGTTTCGGTTTTTGCACATACTTTCTAATAAAACAACTTTCTTAATGGTCCACGTTAATTTTCGCGTAATTTTCAACAAAATTAAAAAAATTTATTTTTTTTCATTGAGAAGGACACTTTTTAAAAAGCTGGAAATTTGAGAAGTATTTGTTTTCGTTGTCTACAAACCACGAAAAAATTGGCACGATGGCAAATCAATATGTTCACACCGTTTTGTGTGTTTTCGCAGAAAAAAGTTTCTGATGTAATTATGATTTTAACCCATTCCTTGATCTTATCAGGTTTTTATTCTTAAAATGATGTTCCGGTCATTTGTAATTTTTTTCTACTGTTTTTGAAAAATCTGTCGCCGGATCAATTTTGAATTGAAGAAATCTAATGTCGGATTCGTAATAAGTGAACGAAAAATCCCCTACAAACAGGATTGAAGAAAAATTGTTGAGTTTTTAGAATTTTATGTCCAACACATTGGATCCACCATTTTGAATTTTGAAAATCCAATGCCGGTTACGTAATCCGTGATCGCGAAAACCTCTGGATACTGAGTTTCCTGGAAATTGATGTATTTTTAGCATTTGACGATCGCTTTATTGGATCCGCCATTTTGAAATTTGAAAACCCATTGCTGGATTCGTAATCAGCGATCTCAAAAGTCTCGGATACCAATTCTCACCAGAATCGGCGCAGAGAAAAAATAGATGACAAAATAATAAAAAGAAAATCCAAAAAGAAAAAATGCATAAGGGTCTTGCGGGTGTAGATGATATCTTTGTGACAAACTCAACCGTGCAAAACAGAGAGTTATTTTTTTTTATCTATCGTGGCTGGATCGAAACATTTTTTTCATTCAACCCAATAAAATATGAAATATATGATAAAAAAAAATTTGTATAAAAGAGAAAAAATATGGAGAAGAATTTTGCCGCGATAAAACAAGTCTCAAAAATATTCAAATTAGTCAAAGATTCTGGGAGGATTTTTTTTTTTAATTGAACAAGTCCCTCCTATTGGAATTGACATTTTTTTGCTTCACGCTGATGAACAATAAAGAAAGTGGATATCAGCTATTTTTTCAAGCTGTTTTCGAAAAGTGCAATAAAAATCCAAGATTTCAAAAAAAATATATATATATATTTCAATCCATTATTCCCAAAGTTACAATGGTTTAAAAAAAATTAGAAGCTTTTTTCCGCAAAAACACACAAAACAGTGTGAACATATTGATTTCCCATAGCGCCAATTTTTTCGTGGTTTGTAGACAACGAAAACAAATACTTCTCAAATTTCTAGCTTTCTAAAAAGTGTCCTTCTCAATGAAAAAAAATACATTTTTTTTCATTTTGTTGAAAATTGCGCCAAAATTAACGTGGACCGTTAAGAAAGTTGTTTTATTGGAAAGTATGTGCAAAAACCGAAACTTTATCTTTTGACAGTTTTTTTGTGTAACCATTAGTTTTCAATACAAAGAGAATTGAAAAAAAAAATGGAAAATCAAAAACTGTGAGTAAAATTGAGCAGTTAAAAATTTGAAATTATTTGTAGCTATTTCTGACACTTCAAACGATACACCAAAAATGTATGAAGTCATTTTGAGATTGTGAAAAATTGGGGTGGCCCACTTGATATGGAATACCCCATGTAACCTCAAAACGCACCAGAATATCTAGGTTAGTTCCTATTTTTTTAGTCATGCAGCGTTACGCACATGCTCCTAATGTTTCGACCTTCCCAATGACATCTCAAGCCACACCTCCCAACTGAACCTCTTGCTTTTATCAGTCCTCTTCTCAGGTGGTAAAAAATAGATGTTTTACTGTCTATTGAAAAAAAATACTGTTCCGTAATATAAGATAAGAGAAATGTGAACAACAAAAATTAATTAAGATTATTAATCAAGAAGATTGGAATTCATTGCATGCTAGTAACGTTGAATGAAGAGTAAAAAATGTTTGAAAGGTTTGAATAGAAAAAATCCTCGGTATAGCAAAGTACTGACACAGGTGTATAGGTGGATTTAACAAGTTTACCCGCTGCGAACGTAATGCAGTGTGGAAAAATTAACAGCTGTTGAGTTTGCACGGTAGGCAGTTGGGAGTATTGGGGACTTGCTACAAAGGCGAGTAGTACGGGCAGTTGACACACTAAAAAACAGTCATTTTTTCAGGCATTTCCATGATTTTTTCATGCAAACTCTATGAGGTTTGAAGACTTGTATGAAGCGACATTTTTCTTCTTGAACCTTTTACTTTTGAGAAAAAAATATTTTTTCACTCCAAACCAAAATCCGATTGAATTAGCACCCTTGTCTTAAATTACACTATGTTCACGAAATTAGAGTAAATTCATTATGTGCAATTTAAAAAATAAATAATGCTATAAACGTGAAAAAAATATGGGAAACTGGAACATTTCAAAAATTCACGCCTCACTAACCAGCTAAAACGCATTCTAAAAATTTCCAGTGTTGTTTGGGTATAGAATGAGGTACATTCCCTGAACATTTCAAGCCATTCCATTCAGGTAGAAAAAATTCCCAGCTGTTTGAAAACAGCGATTTTTGAGAAATCAAGTAGATTTGAGAAGCTATGTATTGAAAGGTAATGTATAAATATTCGTGTATGCAGTTATTAAGAGACGCGGTAGCGGCTCGACGCCAAAATTATCTCAAATTTTTCAATAGTTTAAAATGTTTTTTTTGATAATGCAAATAGATTAGAAAATGATTTCATATTTTTCCATACTTTACAATTTTTTCCATATTTTTTTTTTTGACAATTCCTATAGGAACATTAATTCATTCACTGTACTTGGCTACGTTAGAAAATGATATCATATTTTTTAATAGTTTAAAATTTTGGAATGGACAAACAATACAAATATAGAAAATCATTTCAAACTATGGTCACGATCTTTTAATACTTGGCGTTCCTTTTTTACTTTTTGAAATTATTTTATACTGATCTCACTTCTTTTTGAGAGACATGACAATTATGCAGGAACAGTGAATTATTCATTCACTGTACTTGACTACGTTAGAAAATGATATTATTTTTTGTTCTTATTTTACATTTCATTTAAAAGTAAGGTCGCGACCTTTTAATACTTTTTAAACTATTTGTAAAACTATTTTTATCTCAAAAGTAGAAGGTTCAAAAAGAAAAATGCCGGTTCATACAAATTTTTGAACCTTATAGAGTTCGCATGAAAAAATTATGGAAATGGTTAAAATAATGACTTTTCATGAATTTCAAAAAATTCTACAGTGATCAAAATTTTATGAATGAACTTCAAAGTTGGAGGATCGTCTTGTTTTATAACCTTCTTTTTAGGAAAAAATCGGCAGTCAAATCGTTGACCCAAGCGCGCAGGCTGCAGTCGAAAAGTAATGGATTTGCTCACATATATATGTTGATTCTGAAACCTACCAAGGCACTGTTTGAATGTGATTGGGTAAACTCTGGTATTTATTCATTTCTAGACGAACCTAATAAAAGGCGATTGTACATTTTTTCGACTTCACTCTCTTTGGCTTAATATTGGATGGAGGTTTTTTTTTATTCCCTTAACTCGTTCTCCGAATGCCCGAAAAAGCTATGAAACGTTCATCAATTTCGCCAATATCGAGTTTTCCTTTATGTAGTTTTTGCTTTAATATGAGATTGCTGTAGAAACGAGACTAGAGACGAGACGAGGTGGAGAGCGGGTGGGGGGGGGGGGGGGGGGGGGGAGAGAAAGAGAAAGAGAAAGAGAGAGAGAGAGAGGGCAGGAGAATGGAAAAAACGGTTTATCGAAATATTCGGCACAAACGAGCGGAGAATTGGTTATTCCACAGGACTCTTGTGTTTCTCCATTTATTTTTCCAAATTTGAGCTCGTTAAATTTCTACTCGCGTATCAACGTAGCAGATAAATAACATACGGTTCAATCATATATATTTTTGTTTGGGAAGGATTTTTCCGGATTTTCGTGTTTCTATAGGCGAAAACTTTAGTTCTGGATTCGGAACTTTCTTTTTTCATTCGGCTGATGAGAGTGTATGAAATGAGGTCCTGTGAGAGGATGTCTAAACATTTTTCTGTCGAGAAAAAAGTGGTGAAAAAAGGTTTTGTTTACACATGAAATTTCACGATTACATTAACTTCAACAGAACGTTCACTTCTCCAATTTATTTGACTGATTAAATTTAAAAAAAAAAGCATTGATTTTCACATACCTGTTCAATTTGTTCTGTAGCATGCCATAGCTGAATATCCAATGAATTTCGTTCGGACTGAAACGGGAGGTAAATTTGTGGAGAATAGGAAAGTTGAAGAGAAAGAGTGAAGTGGAAATGAGAAAAAGTGAATGGATATCGATTATCGAAGTAAATTAGAGATATATCGGTTTAAGTGGAGGCGATATAGAGAGTGAATGGATGCAGTTATATCGAGGAAATTAGCCTCTCGTGACACTCGTCATGCAGTATCGGGACGATTCTCATTTCTTATTTTCTCAAAAATTTGATGGTGTAGCTGGGGATTTTTCGAGGAAAAGACAAAATCAAAATCGAAATACGGTTTACTTGTTTGTTTTTGTTGTCTTAATTGGACGTTTTGTATTTCTTCCACTCTTGTCGCTCGTCGCTCCTTTTTTCTCTCTCTCTCTTCTATTTCCAAATATTTGTTTTATTATTGCACGTAATTGATTGTTTCGATACACACACGCACCACTTAATTCCTTAGTATAACTTAATATCATTATTAATACTATTTTTTAGATTACGAATATTTTATTTTATCAAGTTTATTTATTTAGGTATCATTGTTATCAATCATATCGTTGATTACTATGAAATATCCTTATTGGCAGTACAGGATGTAAATGAATTCAGTTATGATTCGGATATACATAGCGTTCGATTAATTATTATCAATTATTTACAAATTTCAACACTCCACATACTTGTGTCGATCGATGATGATAAGACTAAAATAATCACAGCCAGTTTACTTTACGTAATATCGATAAACAATTTTTCTTCGCTCTCATCATTTCGCACAATTCTTTCATTCTTCACGACACTTTGAATTTTTCCTTTCGATTTCAACTTTCCCGTACGTGAAATGTGATGACTTTTTACAGTCGAGACTTTTCTGTCCCGGTGCGTCTCGTCGTATTTTCAATCTATTTTCTGGTTTCCACTCGGGGCCGGAAATAGAGACGAAATTCGAATAAGAATCGATTCTCTTTATCATCGTGGATATTAATATTCCGGTATCAAATCTTTTCCGATTTTAACTCATTTACAGTTCTTATCATCGAATAATAATGTCTATTATTAAACGGGCAGTGAAATAAGAGAGTTCCGATGTCGTTTTTTCTCATTCTGAACAAATTCGAATGAATTTCAATGTCGTTAATTCTTTTGAAACGATTCATCGTGTGGAATTTGTCTAATACTGTAATTTAACGAGATCTCGAATATCTATTTTGCCTTATCCAACTAACGTGTATGTCTGCAACGCGCGCTCAAAAATGCAATGAACACGATTTAGAGACTATTCGAATATCGATCCGAAAAGAAACGAAACAAAAATCGTTCGAATACTATTGAGATTCTCGAAAATCGAACTGTTCGTGCCTTTTTTTTCAACGATGTATTTCACCCTTCAATAATTACGTTGTGCGGTGAAGGACATTTAAAAAACAAAATTTACCCGATAGTGAAATCTCCAAAGTTTAATCCACCGCACTTCAAGACGCTACTCGGTTAGTTACACGATGAAAATCAGGAAGAACGAGAAGTTATCATCCTTTTTTTTCACCCTCAATCAATGATATACAAGGGAAGACAGCCAATGAATTCTCGTTTACGGAGGGCGTTTTTAACTGTCGAAGTGTATCTGATGATTGGCCTCTGTACATTAACTCAAGGTAAATTTAATGGCAGAGCGATGAATTTTCAATGGACAGTACAGCGATGATTTTCAAACATTTCAACTTGTGCTGATGATTTTTTTCTTTTCATTGATTGTTTTATACTGATAGCCATTCGCTGGTGCTGAGCGATCTATATAATATTTTCGCTCGATGTTTTATTCCACCAGAGTCAGGATTCGAGATTATTATGATATTGATAATAGTGATGATTCTAATGATGCTGATGAGATCAACTTGTCAATGTTATCAGCCGACGAATGTTATAAACGCGTTGGACTAGCTACTTTTTCTTTATCTACGACATTCTTATTCTAATAATATACAAGTTTTTCAACCGTTTATTTTAAATAATGAAACGATAAATTAATGAAAATGGTTGCCCCGTTTTGTGGCTTTTGAAAAAGTGATTGAGGTTCTTAAAGATTCAAGTCAGCGGCTTATTGACTCTTTGATTTGTGTCTCCGTCGGTCCGTCGATTCATTCGAAAATTCGTTGAACGCTCTCTCGAATTTTCACTATGAGAAATGATTTCTTGCACAGTCTGACAAGTAGCTCGTACTTCTGTCATGAAGGATCGTGCAATTGGGGAAGCGCGATGAGATAAATGTTGCCGAGTATCGCCCCGATAATGAGCAACATCAGACTAACCGCCGAGATGAATCTGACGAAAACAACGAACCGACGACCTCGAGCATCCTTTTTGCTTTGCTTCGGAAAGACTGCAAGACCAAGAAGAGGACCCGCTAGGGCACCTGCTACGTGAGCCGGCCAACCAACCCTTCCGATGCCGAGCAACGCTGGAACGGGAAATGCTGCCACGTCGGCTCCTGCTAATAAAAGCACAGCGCACAAACGCCAACGGGCGTAGCGGAGCTCTCCGTGGCACTGAAAATAACATACGGATTATCTTCCCAAAAATTCCTCTTTCTCATCACTAATTTTATTTGAAATACCGATGTACACTGAGAAAATAAACTTGACGACTCTTCAAAACTTTTGTTGAATCAACAAATCATGGCGAACGAAGAGGAATTTGTTGGCTTAAAAAAATCTTGGTTGATACAAATACCTGACTTGCTGGCTCAAATAAATATTTCTTGCTACGACAGAAATATCATTGAATCAACAAGAATTTTGTTGAATCAACGAATTCCGTTTCATTTGCCACCGTTTGTTGATTTAATGAATATTCACAGTGTAAGAAAAGGGTAGTTGGATAATTTTTATTCACCCTCCGCTAATTCGTTGGGTATTAAACATCGTCACGATGAATTGAATGATCGTTATGAGTTGATGGAGTTGAGAATTTGTGTTGAAAACAACAGTGAAATGGTAATTTACACCGATTTCTTATTTCGAAAGTTGCCTGAAAGTTTGATTAAACAGCGCTGCAATTACAAGTTAATGATTATTCCTTCATGCTGAGTGCACTCGAAGATATGTAGCCAAAGCGAGAATGGCAGTTGATGAGACATTCGGAAAAGAGAAAAAGTGGCATAAAACCATACATCGTGAAACAAGTAGTAAAAGCAACGAATGGTCAGACGACCGAGCCTGGGAGTCACCGGAATTCTCATGAAGAAGTTAAATTAATGGTGGCAAGCGATTAAGCTTCT
Organism: Venturia canescens; assembly: GCF_019457755.1. Lineage (NCBI taxonomy): Eukaryota > Metazoa > Arthropoda > Insecta > Hymenoptera > Ichneumonidae > Venturia > Venturia canescens. Next base: position 4,475,960 of record NC_057424.1, on the reverse strand, counting down.
CCACCGAGTCCCCGCTGTCTATGGCTAAGATGCAGCTCCTAAGTGAGACTTGGGAGGAGGGGACATTACGATCTTCAGTCATAGCAGGAGGCAGGAAATTCCCGGAGCAGGAAGAACGTCTTTTGTGTTATAGCTCCTTGTGAAAATGGCCAAAGTTGCTACCCACAAGGTGTGGCCCTCTCTTTCTCTCTCTCCCGTCCGTTCAACCTCTTTCCTTCTCATCTACGTTCCTCCCTCTTTTTGCTAACGGAGGGCAAACCTTCGCCTCCTTTTGCTTTACCACGAAACGACGCTTCTTCGCCAATGTGTATCCACCAAAAGCTTTGAGGATACCGGCTGCATCTTTCCGCGACGGTTTGTATGGGTTGTGCCATGCCAAATTCAACGTCTCCATTTTTACGTAAAATCAATGATAACTGATTAGAACAATAATAATGATCTTTCATGTTATTTAGAAGAAAAAGTGCACAGATTTATACTATTGAAACGTTTAAATTGAAATTCATTGATAGATTTGCTCTATCCACATTGTTAATGATGAGCTTCAACTTAATTGTTCTGCATGGTTTCGAATTGAGTGAAAAAATTCATTGGTTTGCTAGATGGGGGAAAAATTGACGACAAAAGATGGTCTGTTTGTTGTAGAATAACTTATACAAGAACATTTCAAGTGGTAACACGAATGCTATCGAGCTTGACGGGTTGTATTGAACGAGAGAGATGGTAATCCACGATGGGAAGCCACAAAAGATAACTTTCAGAAAATCTACGAAGCGGAGGAAAATGGGAGATTGTGCTAAAGAGAAAAAGGGAATGAGGGAGGAAGAGGGACGGGAGGGGGATGAATAAGTACAGGAATTGTAATTGGAATTGGCCCGTAGCTCAGTTCACTTTATGTTTGTGCTCCTTTCCTTCAAACTCTTCCACGGCGGATACAAAACAACGTGAGTCGTCTATTTTTGTTTCATTATGTGTAACGTCAGCGAATTTACGTTAGCGACAACATATTGTTTGCTTTAAGAAAACGAATCTTTCTTGAAGCCACCATTTATCTATCAGCGCACAACTGTTCTTGTGGTACACGAGCGAAAAATTAAAAAGTTAATTACCAGATACAAGTGGGCCAGGTGGCTGGTTAACAGAGCATAGACACCTGCCGATGCACCAACGAGATGCAGACTTGGATGAAGTAGCGATGCTCCCAACGCCCCGCAAACACCCCCACCGAGATAAACCGTAGCCACTGCCAGTCGCCCTTGTTCGACCTGAAATCAGAAAAAAGTCATGTAATAATAATGAAACTGATGAAGATGTTTTCGTTGAATTATTTTTAATTTCAATTGAATTCTGTTCAATTCAATGAATCACAGTTTAATAAATACACGTAAAGGAATTTATTCAATCAATCGTATTGGACGAGAGTGAGAAATCGTTGATAATCCGAATTTCAATGAAATTTATAACCGATGTTGTGAAGCACGAAATTCGGTTGATTGGCGAAGGAATGTTTTTTTTCTTTTATCGAATTGAACATGTCTCTGGTCAAACGATTAACGAGCATCGGTGAGTTACGCGATTCTTTACGAGCATCCAGGTCTTTGTTTTTTTTCTTCTTGCTCCTGTTTCCTTTGTGAGGATCAAGAAAATTAGCCTTCTCAATCGATTACGCCAATTTCCAATTCCTCGTTTTTTCAACCGCCGATCCCTCTGCTCTTCCTTCCCTCCCCCCTTTTCCCCATGCGCCTTTAAAACGAACGCAGCGAGCATTACTAATACCGTGCAGTTTTACCCTCGACCAGTATGGACGTGGCTGTCTCTTTATATACCCTTTTCCACTTGCTCGTTCGGTTTTTTCTCTCAGAGCACCCTTCCACTTGGAGTATTCGGCTATCCTTAAACACGATATATCAACTCGACCGAAAAACTGACCAACGGAAGGCTCGAGAACGTTTGACTATAAATTACCTGTGAGCCGATTTTATTGAATTTTGCCGAGTATTCATACAGAATATTTCGCTTAATTTCACTAATTGGGATTATTCTTCAAAGGAGAATATGGTAGAATTGAATTCGAAGGGTAAAATTACCTCGCAAAACGTTTAATTTATTGATGCTTCGCCACAAATAAATGTTCAAACATCCGCAATTTTCTAATCGATACCGGTGCATCTATTGAAGCAAAATGATGATAGCTTCCCAGAACTCTTACCTCGAGTGGAGTCGCAAGTACGAGTTGAATAACGACGTTCGATATCAGATGAATTGCATCCGAGTGCAAAAGCATGTAGGACGCAAACCTCCAACCTTGGATTCTCCTTCGAGGATGATAATCCAGCCATTCTTTTATTGATGTGTCGCACAGCAAGTGGATGCTTATCTGCAATTTTTCGTTATGATTATACATGTTTTCGACGATTATCGCTGAGCAAATAAATCATTTATTCACAACGAATATCAACATTATTTCAGATGCAACGGAGCTTCTTCGACATCCGCCTTTATTTATCAGCTAAGAGCCATTCTCGAAGACCGCGTCTCTTTTATCTCGTACTACAACAAGTCGTAGATCCGAACTCAGATCATTTACTCCACGAGCATAAATAATGAAATCGTAATGCCTGATGTGCATCCTGAACTTACATCAATACACGTATGTGTGCGTTGAAAATGCTTCGGTCTTCGGATAATGAATACGAGGAAGCTGCATGAGTCGAAAAGGCGTACTGTGTTGTTTACCTCTTTATCGTTTCGTCCTTTCCTTCCATAATTCATATCTATTGTGTACGAATTTTTCCGAATGAAAGAGAAATCTGTATGCCGATCTTTCATTGGCAAGGCACGAGTGGAATATTATTGGAATGGCACGAATCTCGTGATTGCTATTAAACTTTAAACCGTATCGTAATTTTTAAATTGGAGCAAATTATGAAAATCTTGACGTACAGTGAGCGCGGGCAAAGCCATTGGGCGAATGTTTATGGTTTTTGTGAAATTATTGATGAGACGGAAACATGTGCCAGACGGAACCATTTGCGCGCTGATAACATTTGAGTGCTCGAAAGCATAGACCCGGCCAAAAGTTGATTTCAATGGGAGTGACGCACAAAAAATTTACATGAGACGAAAAGTTGTTAGACAGGAGAGTGCAAGGGGGTTGTAAAACGAAGAATTCGAGAGAAAACGTCGGGCACAAGGGAAAGTATCTTTGAACAATCGTCGCCGGAAAATTCATTTCAAGTGTAACTCGGCGTGGAACAACTCAACGCTCTCGTCGCTTTTCCCTCCTCGGGTCGTTTTCCTGATCCTGGAAGCGAGGAAGAGAGACCCAGAAGAGCGAGGAGAGAAGGAAATAGAGAACGAGAGACTCGCTAATTAATTTAATTCAAAGAATGAATCGGTTCGGTTCACCCGCCGCTCCTTCGCGAACAAAAGCGAGACTGCGACGGCAGTGCAGCTCGTGGCCGACGAATGTTCTATACGGAAGGATTTAATTGAGAGGGGAAAAAGCAAAGACGCGGGAATCACGGTGACGAAGCATAGAAGTGCGTTACAAAGGGATATTTTTGTTTACTCGCTATCTTCGTCTTCCACAAATTGAACTAATTGAGGAGTCAACTGAAAACGAGTAGTTGATAGAAATCCCTTTAAAAACATCAATCCCTTAATTGGCCAATGAAAAACAATTGGTATCGAGAACGAGCCAGCATCATCGAGATAGTCTTGAATTCAAATTCGATCAAAAGAACCCCTACGAAGATCCGAAGATCAAAAATGAATCAACTCAGATTCTGCGTTTGTGCATTCAAGATGCTGCTTCAACGCTTTAAACGACACGAAACATTCCAACAGATAAGTATTTTCCTGGGGCTTTGTTCTCCGAACGTCCGTCAGATGATAATTTCGATCTGCCGAGCCCGACGGCATCCGTGGCGCATTTATGCCGCGAATGAAAATCGCTGATAATACAGAAGAAGCAGACGAAGCGGGCGAAAAAAAAAATCAATGCGCGACTCACGCTCTCGTGCATACATAACAGCCCTTATACAACTTTGCCCGGCTCCCCTCCCCCTCGCTCTTTCTCTCTCTGTTGCTATACGTTATCCGTGCATAATACAGTATGCAAACTCGTTGAAACGCGAAGAGGTCGAGGACTCGAGCATCCCTAGTGATGCTGCTAGCAGACGAGAAGATATATGTGCAGGTGTACACACACTTTCGTGTGTATTATATGGATGTATGTATGACCAGGAATATGCAGGAGATCGTATGGAAAACGCAGGATCGTTTGGGGCAGACTCCTGTTCATTCTAACGCGAAGCCGCGAATCATTAGCGTATGGAACTCGATGAAAATTCATTATTCGTACAGTTCGCCCTCAGCCACGCGCAGATACTTTGGCTCGTGGCGATCAATGACGAGCCAGCAACTTTATGAATTGTCAAAGATCGTGGGTTCGTTTCCTCGCTCAATTTTCTCTTTTATCTCGTCAGCGTCTCTTTCGCCGTGCATTAAATTTAATAATTTTCTTTATCATTTATTCGTCCATTGAGTACACGGCGAGTCTAGTTTGAGCGAAGGCGTATGGGGCTCGAACAGCCCAGGATAACAGCTCCCCCATTATACATCGTCCAAAGCATGTCGTTAATGAGGATTGAAGAGAGTGTTGTGTGTGCGTAGACCACGGAAACGTGGAACCCTATACGAGCTTCGACTGCTATACAACGGCTATAAATAATATTAGCCACCCTGATGTAACCCCACCTATACATTCCACGCGATGATATTAACGTTCCTCAACACGAACGCCTGTTCCGCGTCATCGTATCTCTTTTATTTTAACAATATCTTCACTAAGGATACGACCACCCTTCGAGCCCTTCTGGATCGAGAGCTCCTCTCCATCGAGGATTTCCGCAATAAAATCGATTCTATTTCAATTTCAAATCACACTATATCGTTCGAATTTCAACGAGCGAACGGGGAGATTTCTCACGCAACGTATACCCTGTGTTTGCTGATTTTATTAAAATATTAGTGCATCAATGGAGAATTTAATTGAACAGAATGAAGTAGCATTCAGTCGGGGAATGTCTGGCGTTTATTAAAATGGTTGCGGCCCGCTTTCAGCAGTGAATAAGATTACAGCGGAAACTGGTTTTGATCACGGAGTTTTCGTATCCTTTTCCGATGCGTTTATCGACTCGACGAATTCGAAGTATTCCTTAGTCAACAAACTCCTGATTAATAGGTGAAATTTAGAATTTCACATTTTTCCAAGTTCCTTCTGACTTTTATGAGCTAAAGTTCTTGCGTCAAACTTCTTTTTCTACACACATGTCCGAACATATAATATAATATATTGGTTATAAAGGAGTACGAAAGGAAAGCTGGTGGCATTACTCGAGAGCATGGTGCCGACGATATAACATCTATTTCCTGTGCGGTCCGTGAAAAATAGTGGAACCGAGTAGACAGCGCCATCTCCTGTATTCGAGGGAGGGGATAGCGAGAAGAGCTTCGCCCTGAAGAACGAGAAGGAATAAAAAGAGGAAGAGAGGAGAAGAAAAAAGTTCGAGTTGTGCATTAGAGTGGAGCGTAGGTAGTGTAAGAAAATGGCAGTAGAGGTCGCTGTGTGGCAGATGGAAAACAGAAGCGCGGGAGAATATCTCACATTCGCATTCGCACAACGCCAGCGTCGCCTTTTGCTGGGGCCATTCCGCGCCCTTTTTTTTTCACTTTCTCCCCTATTCCTTTACAACTGCCATCATATCTCTTGTCGCGGTGTACACTCCTGTCCAAATTTTTCATTCCGCGGTACATAGACAAAAGTCTCAATGTTCCTCGTCTCTCATGAAGTTTTTTTTTGTGTTTCCGTGGTTTCCATTATGCCCATTCATTTTTACTTTCGATGTGGTCAGGCCGGTGCTTGCTTTTGTTAATTTTATCGCACGGTCGACTGCCCCGAAAGCTTCCCAGGATTCGCACTCTTTCGTACATTCACGTACGACGACCCCGTATACGAAGAATTTTTCGCGTTGCCACCTTTATTCACGAGTACCGAAAGAAAAGTCGTTACGGAGCCCAAAAAGCATCTGCTTAGAGAATAATCATTTCTCTTTGTGATTTAGATATTAAAAACGAGCTGAAAGTAGTGATCATATTCGTCGAAGAACGTTTAGGTTAGGTCCACTGTTGTAGAATTCGGTTTGACTCGCTGAACCAGAAATGAATTACCTCTGCTTCTGTGGCGGCTTATTCATTCCAGAATCGACAGCATCCAGTAATATTTGCATAAGTGGTGGATCCGCAATAACCTACAAGTTGTGAAGGACTGCGTTGAGGCTTAGGGATTATTGTGGCAGATTCTTGCCTCAAACCGTACCTCAAGTACTCAACCTCGAAGGATTGAAGCTCCTGTTCTCTTGAATCTACTCTAACCTACTTCTCCCGTACTTTCCGGCCTTCCGCTTGTCGACCCACAACATCTATTTCCGACTTTCTCTCTCTCTCTCTCTTTCTCTTGCTCTCTAGCTTGGTGGATTCATAGTTTCTCGGCTGCGAATCTCGCTGGGGTCTCTTTTGTAGTGGAAGCTACAACAGCGGAGCATGATCCGGGTGTGTAGGAAATCCGGTTGTTTTTCCCAGACGGCAAACAGGACGGGTAGATAATATAGCGCGTACTCCGGAATACGTCGTGGCAGCTACTTAATGACCCAGGTACGTCCGAGTTGAAGAAGGAAAGAATCCAGTCTGATTTATGAACCGAATAATCCTGCTGGAGGATCGGGCTGATACGGTCTTTTTTCTCGGTTCCGACGGTAATAAAGCAACGGGAATATCAAGAAATCATGACTTACCTCAATGATACTGATACATATCATAAGAAACGGCGGCCGAATTCGAAACTTTGGTTTCCTCGGTGGCAGTGGATGTCTCGGAGTCGGTCTTGGAGTCAAGGTCAGTTCGTCGTCTCTCAGTTTTCTCAACACCGGTTTAGTCTCGCAGTCGGGTGAATCTGGGTTCTCAGGATAACTATGATCATCGAGCCGGGGCTCGGTCGTCGTAGAAGTTGTCGAAATCGTCGACAACGTCGGTGACGTCACCAGTAACGCTGCTTCGACGTCCATTTTTTCGGAAATCTTCTGAAAGGAAAAATAAGGAAAGTTAGAGGTGAATGGACGGCTCTTTATTTGGTAGCGTTCAGACCAGTTTCGGGATTGCATCCAAAAATTCAGACCAGATTAGTCAGGCTCGTTGATTTGTATGGGGCTTCGAAAAATAGGAGACAATGAAGTAATACAATGGAGGACTTGAACTCAGTAGTTTAGGAGTTTGCTATGCCTCGAACTAGCACCGAACCAAAAAGCTTTCGGTCCACGGACACACCTCTTCTGATGCTCGCTCGTTCTCTTCGTCCGCTTTTGTTGGGTATGCCTACAATTCCTTCTATTCTGTGCGCGATCCCAAAGCAAAATCTGCACAACAAGGAGCCACCTCAGCCTGATTGTTAGGTTTTTAATTCTGGTCTAGGCATGGACGATTTGTGGTGGTGCGGCTCAATTTGGACGTGCATTGAGCTGTGGATGGCTAACAGTGAGTGCTCTCCCGGAGTCCCCGACCCGAATGGCCATTTTCCAGCCAAGTTTATGTAGCTCCTCAATCATCTGAATTGTTGTTTGGCGAATCTAACCGGCCCTTGAATGAAAATGGCGCGGTTGTTCTGGTCGATTAACAATCCGTAGCATATCGAGTTCTAATGATAATTAGGGATTCGGATGAAATGTTGATCCCAGACCCGAGGTCAATATTAACGGATACCAAATGTCATTCATTAATTCGAGAAAAAATGTGGGGAATCATGAACGCCGGAGCATCTTCATTAATCAACAACGAGCCAGAGTGAAACGTGACCAGGTCAACAACCGTCCTCGCGGCCCGCGCCCTGTTTTGCCTCTTCTCTCGCGTAATTAACATAATGTTGGTCCTCAGGGCACACAAATCAAGCCTATGCACATGCACGAATCCATATACGTGCGTACATACATAGGTGAATGCACATCGGGGCTGGGGAGAGGAATTGGACAGCATGACACACGCGTGGTGTCTAGCGGGGTCGCGGATTCTGGTGTCCCACAGCAATGTAATTGCAGGGCTAAAGGGTCAGCCCTCAGATTCTCGGGTTCACCGAACCTCTGCAATCTCTCCTGTCGAAGGGGCTTTTCACTTCCGTCACGTTATTGCACTAATGCCAACCGCGAGAGGACGTGTGCGCTTAATCTCCGTAGGAGCCCATTATAGTTGATCAGTTTTTCTCTTTACCCCCACTCGCGTCCGCGAGAGCTTCCAATTGTTTATTTCATTTCTCCGCGTTCATGCCTCCCAATGCAACTCTTCGAACCGGCATTTCATTTTTATTCTTTCCGTGTTTCAACCCCATTCCATTGGAGCTTGACTAGGAGGCCACGGATGAAAATGCCTTTGCAATTTTTCTCAAGTCCAGTCGCCTGAAAACTCTAGGAACTGCAGTGTCAAGTAGACATGCTCCGTGTTCATTCAAACAGCAAGAAAGCAGTTTTTTTTCCTTCCCTCATCATTCTCCTCTCACACTTTCTGATAATTCTGATAAAGGAAAGGAGGGAAAACTGACATTGAAAATAGCTGATGCTCAAGTCTGCGGGGAGTGCTGGGCTGTAAACAAAAGCCAAGCTTGAGAATGATAAGTAGAAAGGGCGGAGAGAGGTCGGTTGTGCAAACGACCTAAGAAAATATTGAATCTTGGATTTTCAATTCGTGTTCTTGGTCTAGATTGCCCGACATGGGGCAAAATGGCATACCCGAGATAAAGTGAACCACTAAATCCTGATTAATTCGACGAATAAGCGAAAAACTCAATGCTCATGCTGATCAAAGAAACAACATTTGCAAACATTCTTCGATGCGATGGTGTAAAGAAAAAGAGTCAACGGATAAAAAAATTTGAGGCATTTTTATACTATCACCATATATTTATAATTTATTTCTCGGATGAGCGTATGAACAGTTGCTTGACGCGATCGGGACATCAATTGACAACTACTTTTGATAACTTGTTTAAAAAGACGCTCGTATGAAAATAGGTAAAGCTGTTCCATTTTACCTCAATTCTCTCTATGTTTATAGGCAATGAGGTTTTACCGATGCACTTTTGCACCTCGAATTTTATTCCATGGAAGACGAGGAGTGTGTATTCGTGTAGGTTGCCCAGACAGAATGAGAAGCGATCCGATCTCGTTGAGTTGCGGAAATTCGACGGAAATCCAGAACCGATAGACCAGAAGGCTTTCGTAAAAAGGCTGATGGCTGCGTTGCGCTCAAGTGGTTTTTTGCCAAGTCGAAAAATACGACGTTAGCTACCAATGAGAAGGATAAAAGAAGAGAACGAGAGAGAATACAGATTAACGTAAAAAATACGATGGGAAGGGGAGTGTGGGTACGCAGGTGGCTCAAAGATTCCGTTGAATTGGCTCATGGCTATATCGATTGCATGTAAATTGGAATTACGAAAGTACCGTGAGGTCTACCTATATACCAGTGGTAGGTTACTGTAGGTCATGTGCTTCCAAAGCTTTCAATAAAAAATTTTATATTTTTTTTACAGCCCGATGCATCAATTAATTTATACCCTTTTCTTGACCAAACTCCCGACCTTCTTAAACTCAAACTGTAGCGTTCTCCTGCTGTAACTGCCAGTTCCTATACCGAACGTCGAGTCCTCCCTTTACTGTTTTGTTTCTCATTAATATTTTTCTATATAATTCCATGAGTAGAGTTATTCGATACGTATAAAGTGTTGTAATATAAAATTCCTCCATTATTGTCTCAACTATCTTTCGATTGAAAAACGTTTTTAGAAAACGGACTAAACTCCATGCATTTTTATGCTTTATGCAAAAAACATATTTATAAGTGTTTCATATCGTATCAAACTGCACGATATCGAACTCAAAAATGCATCGATATGCTTTTGTACATGAAGTACGAAAAGCCTTCGGCATAGGGCTTATCCGAGGAACATTCAGCTCGATATGGATCTTCCTTGCTAGAAAAATCCATAAAGCAGAATCTCTCTGCATGTCTATACCTATAAATATAAATACATAAGCCCTTGCCTTGCCCCAAGGAGGGTTTGATTTATCCTCAAATTTGAATAACATGAGATCCATGCAGATAGGGTGCACTGCACTCAAAGTGTGTTTGCGTGTGTTGGAACAAGTGTGTGCGCGCGCGCGCGTGTGTGTGTGTGTGTGGGAGAATGTGTTGTACCGCGTCTCAGCTATTCGATAATGGTCGATATTGTGTATGTATTGGACCATTCATAAAAAATCAATCGATCTTTCATTTGTTTTGCAATAACTTTGTACTTTTTACATACATATTATTATAATCGATCAATCTCCGGTTTTATTAAAAATAATTTTGTGCTTATTACATTATCATGATGGAGGATTTTTCTTTATTCACAGAATCGACTTCAAAGTTTTTATAAACTAGAGACTGTTGTGAAAAGTGCAAAAATTTTAGGGTTAAGCTGTTTTTCGTCAGAAAGTATCATCCGATTTTCCAATGTGGGGTCGAAATACTCGAATCTCTTCTGATTTGAGCACCTCTCTCGTTATACCACTTCCTTCCATGAGATTAAAAATAATAGCAATAGAAGTAAAAATTTACTACGAGGATGAGTGCATTATAAAATCACAAAATTTTATATTTTGGAGGCATGGCCGTATATTAGACGTGCTTTAGGGTAAGGATAACTCGTTCACAGATTTTAAGAGCGACCAGGGGATGGCAGAAGTGAGAAGAGTCTGAAATGGGCGGAAAGAGAGAGGCGAGGCAAAGAGGTGGAACAGAATTCCCAGGGTGCTCAGTGCTTTCGTCTCTCCCACTATTTCTGTACCAGCAACAAGCACACGCGGAGCTGCATTAAAATTACGAGAGACATTAAAGATTTTAAGGCTCACCCTCTTTTATACCAACTCCCGCCACTTTTAAAACTCCTGTCTGCAACCTATTGGACGTTCCACAACTGAATAATCACCCTCGTGAAATAATATTTTCCATTTTTCCAGATTTTCCACTAATTTGGATCAGCGATTCATTCAATTTTTTCATTCATAGCCTCGTTTCGTTTGTTTCTTCAGCACAAAAGTGTTTCGCATATAAAAAGTGATTTCATTTTCATGAGTATAATCTTCGAACGAAAGTTGAAAAGCGAAAAAAAATAAGAGAAATTGAGGCCAGGATTGTCCGGCTCACTTGGAGCGTTCCTATGAATATCAGTGTTGGAGGAAACAAAGATTGAATGCTTTTGGTGAATGAGAACCGAGTGTAGTGAGGCGTGTCAATATTGCAGTTGAATGTATACAAGAGGCGTCTGAAAGCATATATACGTATGGATGAACGTTGATTATTACATGGGCATTTCAACACCGGATCATCCAGCTCGATTTTATCCTCGATGATTTTATTAGAATGTGTTGAGAGCTGTTTTGGAATGTTTTAGGAGCTCGTGAAAAAAAAATATGGTGGGTATCAGTCGGCTGGCTCTCCCACTATTGTACAGATTTGTCCGATGGTCTTTTTCCAATTGATGCTACAAACCGCTTTGCATCCTGCAGGTCTTTTAATTAATTTCTTCACTCAGCAAAATAATTTCAACTACATTTCTAGATAACTTCAGTTCGAGTCAACATTAAATGGTAACTCGAGGTAAAATTAGAAGAGCAAAAGGATTGCTTTCTCGAATACGAATCTCATTATAATGCGAGTAACTATTTTTTTTCTACGTGCATTATGAACACGCGGAAAAGAGTGAGAGCCCGCTATCTCTTCGGTGCAGAGTGGAAGAGAGAAACATGACCGAGGTACTGGTGCGATGGAAAGATAAAACGGGGGAAGAAAGAGACTGGCAGACCAAGCAAAAAGTATAAATAAATTATATGTATATATATAAATTGCATTTTATTCATATTCCGCTCCCCAGTTTCTTCCGTCCTCGTATTTCTTTATTTTTCGCATATTCATTCGTTTACCCTCTTCCCCGAGAACTCCACAGCAGAGAAAGGGTACAATCGTTATAAGTATACGAAAAAGCTTCTCTTTGATTCGCGGTTGAGATATAAAAATAATTACGAAAATTTTCTCGTATTCTCGTTGAAGGCAGGCGCGTCGAGAGAAACGAGCGAAGTAAAACATACAAACAGAAAAGGCAGGATTTTTCTATTCAATTTTTATTTTTTTTCTTTCCTATTATTTCACTTTTCCCCCTCCAATCTTTGGAGTCAGTGAAAGCAATTCAGATGTTCACACTGATCGTGCGACGCGTTGCAATGCGAGCCCAACGTCGGAATAATCCATTCTCATAACCGCTTGAATCTCTGCGCAGAATGTCGAATTTCTTCAGGGACCTCATCCAATACACGTCCTTCAATGGAAAAATAGGCGAACTCACTTATAACTTATACGATATCGCTGTGCATGTCGGCTCGACCGGAAAACCTTTTGATATTTCATCGAAAATTAATTTAAATCGAATATTTCGTTAAAATATGAGCAAAATATCAATGATCCGTTTCGTTTCTGGGTGTTTTCTTGCATGCACTCGACTCTGAAAAAAAGTTTCGTATATGCTTTCCGCGATCAATATATGCAGGGCTCGCACAATGTGTTAGGAACGATCTTCTCCGCTGTTTTATTCAAAATATTAAAAAATCGGTTCTTATAAGTGTGTCATTTTTAGGAGTTTCGGTACATGTTAATAAATGTTAACAAATTGACAAAATTTGGTGATAACGTTCTTCAACATAAAGTGCAAAAGTACAATTTTTTTCAAAATTTTCTTCTGCATAGTTGTCGAGTAAGTAAGCATTAAAGCAGAGTTCTTATACCCGGAATGTATACTTATATATATTGAAACGCTATGTTTATGCACGTTATCAAGCGTTTATGTTTATGCAAGCGGAACAGGTGAGCTAAGCGGAACAGCCCCCCGAAAATTTAGAACATTTTTTTTCTACTGAAAATCTGCAAAATTTCGTTATCCGGCTGAGAACATATGCTTCAAAAATGCAAAATTACAAAGAAAACTTTTTTTTTGAAAATTGATTTTTTTTCAATCAATAAATTGACCTATCAGCTCGAGATAAGCCATGAAATAGTTATTATCATTGTAAATATGGATATATTTCCAACATATGTGATATTTATACAATTTTATCTCATTTATACGATAACTTCATGGTATTCTGCTTATTTTTAAAGGATACACACCTGAAAGTGACAAAAATCACAACTCTTTTGCTTTTTAGGTAAAACCAAGGAAAATGGATATAATGTGTATTCAATAAAACAATAGCAGTTCGATCGAGGCGTTCTGACATCATTTTTAGTGCCACCAAATAACATTTTACCTATCCTAGCTGTGAACAATATTGGACTTCAGAAGCGATGTCGTTTCTCATGGCGATATATTCTCATGGCGATAATTTTTTCTTGTGGGGTTATATTGAAGATACATTGATTGAAGATCCTTATTACGATAAAAACCTCAGCACTGTAGAAGAACTGATCGCGGCCATCTAGAAAGTGGTTCGCGGCATTACGAACGATATGGTGAACGCTGTTTTTCACAGTTTTCAAAAGAGAATTGATTTTTGTGCACAATTTAACGGTTCGCACTTCGAAAATATCTATCATTAATCACTGGATTTTTTCGTTATTTTTATAAGATGTAACAAATTGACATAAAAAATATTTGACTTGGTTTTATTTATGTGAGCTTAAAACTGCAGAGTTTCCTCTATTTAAAGCAATTTGGCTTTTCTGATTCCGTGCACGTGTTTTGAAATGACAGCCGATTAGTTTCAGCAACTTCCTATTGAACATCTTGTATATTGGAAACATCCATATTTTCAATGATAATAACTAGCGTGGCTCATTTTGAGCTTGTAGGTCAATTTATTGATTGAAAAAAAAAATCAATTTTCAAAAAAAAAGTTTTTTTTTAATTTTGAGATTTTGAAACATATGCTTTGCTCGCCTGTTCCGCTTTACCCTACTCTCCCCTACGTATCCATCGAGTTTGGTATTGAAGAATATGATGACCAAATTTTATAAAATTTTGAACTTTTTGTAGCGTGACAACACTGTATCAACTGTTCCGAAACTCCTTAGCGTGTATTTCGTTTGGCGTTTATGAAAAAAATATATATTTTGTTGAGGATCTGAAATTTGTGGAGATCACTCGCGAGCACTTTGTATGCTCGCATTTGAACAGAATTGTTGCAAAGTTGGGGTTTGGCAACAATGACGCGGGTGAAGCTGTGTGCACAGTTGTTGTATACATTCGCAGTATATGTATTCAGCCCTGTGATATGATATAATCCGCGTTTAGGAATCCTCCAAAAGCTTATTCACTCCTGTGCGCCATCCTCGTCGTTATCTCTGTCGTGCCAGACGCTAGCATTAATCATGTTCCCTCTGGCTATACTTAATTCAGAAGATTTTAGATTGCGAGTGAAAATCTCAAATAGAGAATTGTGTCTTTTCATTATAACGAATTTCAAAGTTTATGTGTGCCTCAGAGAACGGTTTTCGCTTCAATGCATATGCTGAAATTCTCGTTATTGATTCGTCCTTCCCGTTTAAATTGCGAATGCGAAAATTTTCTTTCTGAGCGAATTTCATTGAAACCCCGTAGCTGTGAACGGATAAACAACCAGGAAAAATCGGTCAATAAGGGAGTGAAGAGTTTCCATCGATGAAAATCCATTCCTTTCGTGGCTAAAAAAGTGTGGCAACAACTCGTTCGACGACTTTGAAACATCAAAGTTGATGAGCTCCTTTTATTCTCTTCTCTTCTGCGGTACTAAAAAATGAACGCGAAGTCGCGAAAGACTAAGACTTTGACAAACACTGATTACCGTGCTCGCGGAGGAAAAAGAAACCGTGAAAACGAGTCAAGCAGGAGGGGAGTAAAGTGTGGAAAAGTCTTGATCGCAGCTCACGAGTTTCTCGTTTCCCATTTAATATGTACGAGCTCTTCGAGTCCTCTGTATCCATTAGAAATTACAACTTGCTACCATTAATATTTCACCGGCTGTTCGCGCGTTTCACGTTTGATTATCGATCATTAATAATTGTCAATTTTTGGAAGCAGGAGTTCGTGATGAAGGTTTAACTATTCGTAAACGTGGTTGGTAAGACGGTCGACGTCGCCTGCATAGTAAGCCCCATACATGTCTCGAAAAGGGATAAGCTCTTCGCACCTCTATATTCGCTGTCGAAGTCCGCGAATCCTGCTGCTTTCCTCGTCCATCCCGTTTATCAGGGAGAATTGCGGTCGTTATCGGAAAGTGAGAATTTTTTTCTTCCCTTTTATTCTTGACGACATTCCAACGCCTGGCTACGATTTTCTAGGGGGAACATTCGGGAATATATATGGAGGAAGGCGTGTTGAAATTTCTCTCGCGCATTCTGTCAAGCTCGTTTATCCTTCTACCTTATTTTTTCATGATTTAGTCTTTCTCCGTAGTGTGAGATAAAACAATCGATATTTTTAACAAAGATATTCGTGGAAACGCAGACAAATGTTTTCGTCTATACACTTTGTCTATTTTTTTCGAAATTTTTCGCATGTATTCGACTATGACGTTTGACTGAATGGTTCCTGAATTTTTGGATTTCTGATTTCGACAAAATTACGCAATTTCATCGTGAAATAAATGGTTCCCGATATTTTTCGTTTGCTATCTACATTTGCTGCCTCTTTCATCTGGTATATATAAACCAACGAAATTTCATTTTCAAATATTTGATTATTCTGTCTTTTTTCGAGCATATTTTTCGGTGGTTCGATAACCACAGATTTACTAGTGTGCGTGAATCGCACGCAAAAAAAATACGGCTCACAGATGAGCTCGTCTCATTTTTACAGAGCTCGGTATAGCAATTCAGTATCGTGAATTTTTTCGCGGGCTCGGGTTGATTATGTCGAATGATCGAATGCAAATTTCAGCCTCGACTGGAGCTCGTGGAGTAATAAAAATGAAAATAAAAGGCGAACCTTTGCGTTTGCTCTTTTTCTGTCCCGCGCTCCGGCCCCTTCAACCCCTTGGCTCATCCTCGATGAGAGCGCGCCAAAAGCTCGTACGTTTCGAGATTTCCGTCTGCATCGATGAACTTCAATTCCACTTCTCTCTCAATTTCTCTCGGGTTCCGGGGAACGCATCCATTCAAGGGGCGATGACAGAGATTCGGGGTCGCGGGGGCGAGAGGAGCCATCAACCAATGCTCTAGCTCCACTTCTCAATAGCGCTTTTTTCGTTTTTTCTTTCCCCACCTCTACTTGACTCGGCTTTTTCGAAAAAAAATGACGAGGCCATCATCAAAATTCAATTCTTCAAACCTTCAAACCTTCCTCGAACGATATTCGACTTTTTTTCTAAGTTTCCCCCCGAAGTTTTCAATCAACTTTTGCATTATTTCGGAATCGTTTTACCACCTATTTAATTCGAATGGAATTTCAACTCGGGTTGTCAGAATTCTTTAGTTGTCATTTTCGATAATTCACATCACATGGGACGGAGAATTAGAGATGATTAATTTGAAAGAACGAGTTTAAAGTTGTCCCACTATTGAGGCGAGCCTCGCGATATGCATGCAAATTTTCATGTGCGTTCTCAATATGATTCCGTGGATCAATGGGTCTCCTGATTTCGTCATAAATGTAAAATAAAATGAAAATAAGAGACAAAGAGAAATTCGTTCATTGAATCAACAATGAGCACACTCATTGAACAGGTTCAGAGGAATCACGATCTCATTAGACTTTATTCAATGGAATATATGGCGGGGATTTAATGCATTTCATGAGTGAAACGAAACCCGGAAATTCCAATATTAGGGACACAGCTATACAGAATGATTATCGCCTAGGAATAAAAGTCGGACGTTCACCATCATTTCAGGAGGTCTTTCAAAGTAATATTTCCTCGACAAAGTGTGCCAGCGCATGCGAGAGCTTGAAGTGACCATCGAGTTAAAAGTTCAATAGGCTAAAAGCGTCGAAAACAAAAGGCCCGTCGTTTAGTGTTCGGAGAAAAAACTCAAAATGGCCCGGAATTGCTCGTTCCGTGATAACATGGAGTGTCTGTTGAAAAAATGTACCCTTGAATGAGGAGGCAAAAAAATCACAATGAATGATGTGAAGAGTGGAGAGAGCTGAGAGACAGTTACGCGAATTTAATCGTTTCCGGGGGTAGAGATGGAATTACGAGAGCCTAGTTCGAGTGAATCGAGGATTCTGAATTCGAATAAAAGAAAGGGCAAAAATTTACAGCGAAATGGGCCCAAGAGCGTGTCAGCTCTCTCCCCTTTTTATACTATTTTCCACGCTTTTTACCAAAGTTGAACTACTCTGCAACAGCAAAAAACAACACAATGAATGCAGTTTTGTGATCGAAGACTCTGCGGTAACTTCCTTTGTTGACAGCCAAAAGTGGCGTGTACCGGTGGTATATTGGGTGTCCCGCCTAAATAACTTCGCTCAAAATAACCTGGCAAAATAACCAACGAACAAAATAACCATAAACAAAAAAAAACCGGTGAACAATACGACCCATAGATAGAATAGCGACGAGAATAATAATCGTCTCATTTGAAACAAGCTTTAAGGTCGATCCCCTACGACAGCCCCAACTAAAAGTTATGTACTGTCTGCATATTAAATTGATAATTTGTTCGGATCGTAATCGATAACTTTTTAAAGACCCTATATACGTACTCGGTGCCAGCAGATATAGTACAAATATCATTTGCTTTCGTAAAATTTATTCTGAAAGTATTTTTGATCTGACATCGCGAGTAAATTTTTTGACGGAACTATCCGGGCTACGCTTCAACACACAGAAAAGGTTGTCTATACAGACGACATTCGCTTGTTCGCTTGCAAAATATATCGTATGCAGCCTAAACCTTCGTACTTCTCGAGACTGTATCTGTCAAACTAGATGGTCAATCACCTTGATTTTTTTTCACAATATCTGTGATATCCTGCTCTAGCTCCTCCTCGTTTTTTATAAACTTCCTAATTTTAGTACTAGCGGTAGAATTAATAATGTGCTGTTTGCCTATGCATGGTCCATATGTTACGTGTTAATTGAGTCAACTTCAATTACATATATCTCGGGTTCGGGATGGTGAAACTTGTTGAAATTTTATAGAGGTGTTGTTCATATGTTAAACAATACGTATGCCAAATTTAAATAATTTCCTAATTTAACTGTCTCGTGGAGGAACCACCTTAAGTTTCTAATCACTGGAATATGGAGAAAAATTGAAATATTCATTTGAAAAGTTGATTACGGGTAAATATGGAACCCTATGCGGCATATTTATATATTACTAGATTCGATATGCTTCATTATAAATTTATCGTTTATTGTTTTTAACATGTTTAACATCTCAAGATGTCTCGAGAACACCCACCCTGCAATTTTTCTTCCTTCGCATTGGTACGTACGTGTGTTTATGTTTTTGTTTGTTTTTTCAGGTTTGTGCGCACGCGCATATGTGTGTGTGTCTTTTTGTGTGTTTTGGGATATAGTTATTTTTTATATCGGTTATATTCATCACGGTTATTCTGTTCATCATGGTTTATATTGTCCATTGGTTTTTTGTTCATGGTTACTTTGTCTGTTGGTTAATTTACCAGATTATTTTGAGTTAGGCATATAATGTCATCGTTCACTTCATGTTCTCGATGCGTTGGATATGACTGACCCGTGAATGCGAGCGAAAAAAAATACGACAATGAAGAAACAGGAGGCGAGACACAGATGGAGAGACTGAGCGGCGAAAAAAAATGTTTAAATCGTAGCGTTCTAATCTCATTTTAATGACATTGTAATTAAGGCGTCACATGATTCTTGAAAGTCGATGAATTTTCAAAGCTTTTTAGCTCGCCGAGCTATTATAATATTACGGTGGAATGTTTGCGTATGAAATCCACTCTGCGAGTGCTTTGTGAGAGAGGACTTTCCTTCTGGGGAGGTAAAAAATAAAAAGGAGTAAAAAAGGAAAAGAGAAATGTTTTTACTTCGTTTCGTAATGATTGTTTCTCTATCATGTATATGTATTCCAACGTAGCAGCAGCAGCAGCAGCAGCAGCAGCAACAGCAGGCTCTTCAGGGTACATAATAGCTGCATCAGAGGGTGTTTAGTGCTGCTACTTCCAGCAATTAGCGAGCTTTCAGATGGCTTTTTTTAATCTTTTTTTTTCGGTGACGCACGAGAGTAGAAAACACGTGTGGGCTTAATGCACTTTGAATAACCCATTTACGGGGTCTGTTCATATACACGTATGTCCACAGAACTTTTCAGAAAGAGTCGACGCTATATATCACATCCGTATCACTACCATATTCGAAAAAGTTTTGTCAACTTCATGCAAGAAAACACGAATGATGAGTACGTAAAAGTGCTTGGTAGATCGAAAATTGGAGCAAATTTCGTGCTTATATTCGTAGTCAACCGAGGGTTTTTTGGATTCTATTTATCGGCTTCTCTTTCCGACAGAAATAAATGGTTCTGACGCTCGAATCTTCTATGGGTTCGACTATGAGTTAGAAAAACCAATATAAATTTATTTCTCTTCATGAAAGAAGGATCTACGCATGTGCGTGCGTTCGCACGTATTCGTGAGTATTCTGTCTGGCTGTGCCCTGCTATTTCTACTGAGGGATGTCACGAGCGAGCATACCAGATTCCTCTATTGTCTCGGGCGTTCATTTCGCGGTTCACACGCTCAACGTCCGGCGCTGGTATTAGGGAAACTCTCTCGGCGGGGGCTGCGGCGTCCCCGAATTCGTTCAGGCGTTCGGAAACGCACAATGCATTACGGCAAATGGTTATATGCGTGAACGGAGTTATACTACACACGAATTTAGCCTTTATATATCACGTGTACCCACGTGTATTTACGCTGTATTGGATTATAACAGACCTTCAATGCGAAGTAGCTGCGATATTGAAATTTTCTACAATTTTCCTCAAATTTTTTTTTTGTATCTCTGGAACGCTCCTTTTCTTTCTCACTTTTTTGTATCTCTGGTATGGGTCCGTCGAGAATGTGAAGATTTCATTATCATTTTTTCTCAAATGATCTTCCAACAACAAATGAACAAAACCCCCTTGGAGTTCAAAGAAATCAATTTCTTCCTTCCATTGGCACGCCATTTTTGTATTTTATACATCATTGGCTCGAAACTATCTGCTTGTGAAAACTTGAGTTCGATTCAACGGACACGAAAATCTTGTAAGGCGATGAGAAGTTTCCGACGGCCCTGAATGACGACTACATATGTCCAAGACCAGACCGAGAAGCTCGTCGCGATTTTCATGGACCGTCCCATAGGAGATCCCGAGGAAATGGTCATCGAGGGCGACACACGCTGCTTCTCTCAGCTCCGGGTACCAACTTGTGTACGTGCGTTTGTGCACGTGCAGAGGGATAAAAACGAGGGAGCGGATGGACCTGCGATAAAATGGAAAGCGGTAGCACGAATTGGAGTCGCAGTGTGTACGAACGAAATTTAGCCCTTTGCGGGAGTTTCATTCGCTCAACTCTGTGCGTACGTCTCTCGCGTGGATGGTACGTAACTGGTAGCGCACAATCTGTCCATGAGTGACTGGTAAGTGCCTTCGTGTACTCTGTCACGTACTATTACATATAGACAAACACAAAATAGTGCATCCAACTATATATACATAAATTAATTCAAACACATATATAGAAATGGCTACATGGAGATGTTTTGTACAAAATCCTGTATGAGAGATAACATTTTCAACTGGGTAGCTATATTAACACCGAACCAGAATACGATTTATGCATCCACAGTCTCTCGTTTTCGAATCCGATTCGCCTCAGCCCTTATATATATTGAAATGCGAATGAATTTCGAAATACTTGTACATTCGAAAGTCGTGTTAATAATAATAAATATTAGTATTCAAATCGAAAATACGAACAACCGATTTCAGTGTTTACAACAAATAGATCGGAACGATTTTTCAACAAAAATAATATCGTTTTCACGCTTGCGGTGCTTTGGCCCGTCGCAGCTGCCTTCGTTTATTTGGAGCTGTACCAGTGACTGGAAACGCGATCGAGTTGCGAGTCCTTTTCTTCGAGACCTTTCAAAAACTATTCCCACAAGGCTGCATTAATCACAACGCTGCATTTTCAAATTTTATTGAACAACAGAAAAAAGAAACAAAAATTTGCAGACTCCGTGCGCATATATTTTGGGCATTTTTTTCTCCAGCCCATGGAACGAAATGTACACGATTTTCCCCCGTGTCTATATATGACACGTTGGTTCGAGTCATGATCACTGGGCAATGAGAACACGCCATATGTTTCAGATCAAATTGATTGTTTTTCGATTAGAGCTTTTATTACAGGCCGCTTTTGCACTCGTTCTCCCCGGACCGTAAGTTTTTCTCTTCCAATCAATGAAAGAGTGCGTCGATAAATTTTAACTTGAAACAATTCGAGGTGCATCGAGTGACTGATGCAAACTCGGAAGAATGAAAGCTCGAATAGATCGCTAAATTTATGGTTCTCAATTTCTACGACCGGCGAGGACAAATAAATCTTACAATTAGATATTCGGCATGAAATTGCCCATGCGGATGAGACGTGTATACTCAGATACTTCCCCTCTCTTTGGCCTGAATCCTCCTCCTCCTCCTTCGCCGCTTTGTCGTGTTTCTCTCGTTTTCGGAGCTCAAGCTCCTGGCTCTGAACGAGCGCTCCTCTCGGCACACAACGTGCAGCGAGCCGTATTTCATTTGAGACCCAAAACTACGAGAGAAGCCGTAAATAACGTGGCAGCACGATCATGCCTATTATCTATATATACGCACACGTACTTCCGTGTAAATATACATGCGTATATATACGTACGAAGACGTGTATGGTGTACGGTGTTTTTCTTGCCAGATCAATTGTTACACAATTAGTAAATTTATTCGCGAAGATTCTTGGACGATTCGCACTCAACTTGATTGGATGTTGATGGAGAATGTTGAGTTGAAAAAACACGAATTTTCATGCTTTTCCGAAACTTTTGGCAGCCGCAGTATCTGCGTGAATGTACCGAGTGGAAAATCGATTGAGAATATTTGTAGTGTAACTGATGATAAAAAAAAAAAAAGAAAAACACGGAAAATTCAAAGTTTTATTTCCATTTTTCCAAGCACCGGTATATCCGAAAATGAATTGGAAATCCCTATGCATATCGGCGATGTTATAGATTCCCAGATATTTATACATCCGAAAGCGTATGTATTGGTAGGTCTGTGTATATGCATGCATAAAAGTCGTTTCGCAGTCCATGTATGAATTTTCCTCGCCTCGTTTTTCCCCTTGCACCGTCAGATGGCGTTTTAGGTGAACCGCTTGTGCGAAAATTCACAGTGGCGTGTAATTATAAATCTGCTTAAATTCATCGCGTCGTTTCGTGGTGGCACATCGTCTAGTTTTCGCTTTTGCTTTGCATCGCCCTCACATTCTCGCACTTTGCTTCACCAACCGCGGGTTTAAAGCTTAACTGTCACTAAAAATGAGGCAATCGGTAATGCATAGAAAAACGAAATTCCGTGATTGTAGAAACACTTTTTGTCAGTTTAGTTGTCTCGAATGCCTTCGAACATTTAAAAATGCTCGTAACAAAGTTCTATGGATAGCCATTCGGAATAAAAACATTTTTAATTAAAATTCGAGTTCGTTTTTATGCGGAAGCGCTTTCGAAACGTGGAGCAGTTTTGTGTTAACGAGAAACGCTCGAACGCTCTCCAAAACAGTTTTCATTACAATGGACTGATAATTGGCTAATAATCGATAAAGATTATAGCTCGTTATCAAAAACGATTTGCTTTGCTTTCGAGAGCTTCGTTACCAACGAATATTATAGCGCGATATAATTTTACAACGCTTCCAAATCCCCAGGTATAGCTTCAACTCGTTCAATTACACTCGCAATCCGTTCCATTGCCGATCGTTTATTACTCGATCCGGGGATCTAGTTCCCTCCATTTTTTATATCTACTTTTCCCTCCTACATTTACTAAAATAAATTGTTACGGAGGAAGAAAAATTGCATCGAGTCCACAAGGTGACAAGGCTGAAGTAGACTTTCGTGAAATACGGTTGTGTACAATGCATACACAACCTGACCTCAAGTGTTTATCGATAGAAGTGTAATGAACCGGCCAAGACTGAGATAATAAGAGCTCGATACTTTTTTTTGTCCTCAGAACAATGGTAATGTGAGAAATTCAATTAGTGAATAAATTGAAAAATGAGATGTAGATTCGGTCATTGAACTTTTCATCCGATCACGCACTTTTTTAAAATGTTTTTGTCTAGTATATTTGGTGGATGTCCATATTTACGAATTTCGTAAATTATTGATGTCTAGTTGACAGCTGCAAACGTGTATTTATTTTTTGAGATGACTCAATCAAAATTTATAGAAGGAATTTCGCTGGCAAAGAATGTAATATTTCCTTAGATGATCCGCATTCCCCTGGACCTCGAATAAATACAAATGCGGACGATTCCTCCTCGGGCGTGGAACTATTTCGTTGGCTTGAAAAATTCTTCTCCTTCGTCCTCTGTACTGCTCCATCGTAAAAACAAATTCCATGAGAAAAGCTCTTCTCACATTTTTCTCTCATTTCACTCACTTTGTCTTGACTCCTTTACTCCGTGCAGTTTTCATACTATTAGGTAATACTATTTCATGACTTGACACAGGCTTGTTTTTCCCTTCTTATCATGCCTCATCCTCTTCCTTTTGCTTCCTGCCCCTTGCTCTTTCTGCTCAAGAATTTCAAGATTACGTGCAAAAATTCTTACACTTCGGGGACTCTTCATTTTTATTTTATTATTATTATTTTTTAATAAAAGTTGCTCAAACACTTTGCTTCGTGGGTAGTCCTTGAAAAAAATGAGAAGAAGGAAAATGTGAAAAAACTCGAGTCAAAGAGAAGGATATAAAACTTTTCTTGGGAAAGTGTTTTTCGTATATTGTACGAATACACGTCCCGGTATTGGTGTATAAATAGTGAAGGTTAAACGGAAACACAAAGAGCGGCACTTTTTTCTCCCTGGCGCTTTTAACACTCCTCTAAAAAATGAGCAACGTTTTTTTCTTCAACATACCCCCCCCCCCCCCCCCCCTCTCTTCGGGGTTCGCTCTTACATGATTCTCCATACGTTCTTCTTTTTTTTTGTTTTATTTGCCGGTTTGTTTGTCTTTAGTCACATCTATATACTGATTTTTTTTCTCGCATATATCTCATGTTATATAACTATATTCCGGTTTGCTTTCATCATGCAAAAGTTTGCGGTTCGTTTTTATATGAATAACTTTTATGACACCGAAAAAATTGTTGGGATTCGAGTTTGATGAATTCTTTCTCATTCTGATACGTATTTGATTGATCGAACGGAGAATATAATATAATTATGAGACACGCTTTTTTTCCCGCAACACTATTTTCATCGGCAATTTTTCTGAACACGCTTTCACTTTATTCAACACTATTTTCTCCGAGCCGGTTGAAGTACGATCGTAAACGCGTTAATTTTCTCACCACGCTCGCCTCCCTTCATTCCCTTGGCCAACTCCTTTGAAAAACGTAGTTGGAATAGCTCGCATAACTCGAAGCAAACGATTCAGCGATCCCTCCCACAGCTGCAGAGCTTTGCTCACCGTTGCAACTGCATCATCCCTTTTTCTCGCTTGGTTTTCCTCCGACTATTGCTCCTCCCTACGAAATTTAACGCCCTTTTCGTCGATTCCTCGCCGTTTAAATGAAATTTTGCGCCACAAAATAGATGCACGAAAACTATTTGTTGTTGGTTCAGCAAATCGCGCGGAGGATAAATTAAATTTCTTGATCTAACAAAACTTTTGTTTAACCAAGTGCGTTTCCGCTGTGCGGTGAGAAATATTCATTTGAGCCAACGAATGAAGTCCGTTTGAATGAGCCGGAGATCCGTGTTTGGTCAACGGTCAACGAATTTCACTTTATTCGTCACCGTTCGTTGCACAAATCTGTCGAATCAGCATATTTATATTTTGTGTGTAATGTTTGAATTCGCGTGGCGTCTTTCGACTCTCAATTCCAAATGATATGCATGAAAATAACTACGATGAATATCGAAGTCCTGAAACTTTTTCAATGACACGGTTTCTCTCAGCGACATATCGCTCATCGTCGTGCCGACATATAGCCCACGAGAATATAATCTTTATCGAAAAAAACGCCGTAAATATAAAAATAAATTACCATCCGGGAAGAAGACGGTACGGAGCAAAGATTAGAAGCATTTTGCTTGGAACGTCAATGAGTTCTGGGTGCTTCCCTTATCGTAGAATACCACGGGCTCTATAGCTTCCAGAAAGCCCAAGGCTGTGTGTATATAGTAGAGAGGGAAATATGCGGTGTATACATATATGCAGTTTATTCTACAAACACCTCTGCGACGTCCTTCCTTTCCTGGAGCTTTCGTCGTCGTCGTCATCGTCGTCGTCGTTTTTGCGCGCCCGAGGGTAGTAAGCAAATAATCCAATCAAGCCAAAGCAGCGCTCTCCAGCGGCAATACAGAGCTCGCTTTACCGCCCCCTTCTCGAAAAATAGCTCGAACGAACTCGTTCCGATCGACTTAAGCGCCATCTACGAGCCCTCCTCGATCCTTCATCGAATAGCGATGAAAGGATTTCCAAGAAAAAGTGAGGCATCGGGAGGAGGAAAAATGCATTCCTCAAACTCTTATCTCATCGACGTTTACCGATAACTTTAGCAAAAGCCTAGCTCCTGTGCTCGTCCGATTAACGCGAGTATATATATTCATCAACGATGGGCGCATAGATCGTGGCCGTCGAAGCGATATGAAATTAATCGCGTTCCGATTGTTCGCCCAACCAAGCTTTTATACCGCCCCCCGCCTTCTCTCGTTCCCCCTTCTGCTGTGACACCAATATCATCTCCCCCCCCCCCCCCCCTCCGCCAGCCACGCGGTTGTCTCTCCCCATACTTTATTGGCTCTATGCGAATATACTGCTCCTCCATATGACACGGATAAGCGATAACCTATAACTAAGTAAGCCTCGTGTGTATACGTGTACAACTCCGGAATATTGTGGAGGCAAATTTGTACTACACGGGTACAGTCAAAATTCCGAGAAGCTAGTTTAGAATAACATAGCATGTTGGTTCATTCTGAAGAAAACAAAAATTTTGCACAAAAGACTCTGCTAATTCTATGATTCGATTGAGCGATAAAAATGTCGAATTATAATTCGAGAACGCTACTTACTGTTGACGCAACACTCGCCGGTGCTGCCCTCGATCCATAAGTACAAGCTCGCGAGCTCCGTCAGACCCGAGGAGGTAATGAGTTTGCAAGAATTTCGACTGTGCAATATCCGTGCTTGCACATCGTAACGTTCGTATTCACCGAACTTGATACACACATTTCGTTCATACACACATAAAATACGTCGTTTTCAGGATCGTGTTAGCAGAGTCTGGCGCAGTTCGGTTATGTGCCGTTAAGTTACATCGACGTGAGAGCGAGTGTACATTCGGGTGATGGTAGGTGTCGCGGGCTTTCACGAGTCTTCTCTCCTCCTATCTTGCAACTATAGGAACCTGCTTCTGGTTTAGGTGTTCGGTGGGTGTAGCGTTGCCGGCTCGAAAACCGAGCAGGCCCTCCCTAACCGAGGCTCTATGGCTGACTCGATACGAGGCGCTACGAGAAATCGGGATTATCGTCCCTCCACCCGGACTCCCTCCTACTTTCACCGGGAATGTTATATGCAATTTAACGTATAGGTTAAACGTGCATGCACGTCGTCAGTGCCTCCAAATCCTCGGTATAACGTTGCCCGGCTTTCCTTTACCTTCGCACGGACCACCATCGCTACATTCTCCACCATTCGCATACCGTTACATTCAACCGGGTACGAGGGGCGCGTGCACCTACCGACGCGGCAACTCCACCACCATGAGAATAGAGGAAGCATCATTCCGGCCACTTATGTGTTGAATAGTCTCGCAATGCGTGGAATATGTAAATCCTCACGAATCGTGGAGCTTTGAGGGCCTTGAATATTGTCGAATTAACATGTTCCTGGCGAGTACTCGGCCAGTTATTGAGACCATTCGAATATAACTTGCGACTATTGTACAATCGATTATCCTGGATAACATTGTTCGGTGTTTTTCTAGAAGGCCACGGGAGCGCTTTACTTCTGGAGGGGATAAATATCTTGGCTTGCGAGTTATCTACTCAAATCTCAAATTGAGGCGAGGTGAAGTCACCGCTGAGACCTTCTGAAGCGGAACGATTCGAAAGAAAACAAAATATTTTCACCTCCGATATACGTCTGCGACTTTGATTTAGAAGATCTACAAAAGCAGAGAATTTCGAAGGCGCACTTGCGAGGTCCGGCAAACTCGAGGTAAGAGACCGAAAAAAGGTTTGAAAAAGGATTTGGTAGAATTGGAAAATCAGGTTGGATTGAGCCGACTATTCAAATAGGATGTATTCGACAAAGCATAGGATGTATTCGAAAACAGAGCAAAAAGGTAGAGAAGTACGAATGAATGGGTGAGTGATCGGGTGCTAGGCAGACCGGAGAGGGTTAAGAGGCTTGAGCAAAGTAAGGTTGAGGAGCATTGTGGATGCGTTGCATTCACGCTCATCTCCTGAGAAAGTAGATAAGGCACTGAGGGGTCTGGAGACTGGCCAGGTTCGCCAGAGCAGCGACATTTTAGGGGGGGGGGGGGGTCCAAAGACGTCACCAGAATCCTTTGGGACGGAGAATCGCGAGAGCTTTCTTGGGCTTGTGGAAAATGGAGGGGGAGATGCTCGTCGAAAAGGACGACAGCTTTTGCTACAGGAAACGGTTTAAAAAGTAGGGAGGCGGGAGGAGGGGTATATTTCTCACGGGCGCGTTGAAAGGCGGAAATTCGTGCGGTGTGAAAGGCGCCGTTGGATCGGCAGGGAAAGAGCATCAGTGTGTTGGCCCGCCGCCCAGATATCCCGAGCAGGAATCTATATGGAAAAGCAGTAGCAGCAGCAGCAGCAGCAACGTTCTTCCTCCAGCAGCCACACATCCACGTAAGATCTTGCAATAAGTACGTGCGACCTCTTTTCTTTTTTTATTTCCCGAAAAATCTCTCGACTGCCCAGAGAATGCAACGACGGAAATTGAACGAAACACATACACATACATATGCGCACAGAAGGCAGTTGGATCCTCGAGAGAGTTCTTCCATCTCTGCTGATCGAATTACTCGGTATGAAGATTGGAATTTCTTGGCTACGGATTTACCGAGCGATTTTGTCGATTGAAATGGGACCCATGATTTTCGTGGCAATTTTAGGATTTCGCTTTGATTGCGGGCTCACCGGGCTGCTTGCGCAATTCGACTAAAACGCTGCTAATCATGCAAGCCCAAACTTTTCGTTGCTTATTTTAATCTTCTCAACCATGAATCATAGGGAAATTCTACTTTATTCATAGCTCGAATCAATTTAAGGACAATTGGATCTTGATTTGTGAAGATACCGCAGAATACTTGTTGCACATCCTACCGGATTAAGTGCACTTCCGTCGGAACTTTTGTCCATCGAATATGGAACAGCCTTCTCTTTCAGCCCCATCTGCTCCTCATTATTCCAGACTCCCACAAGATCCCCATAAGTTGTAACGTAACGTTACACTTACACATCTCTACTTACCAACGATGAGATGCATGCAAATTCCAACGTATATTTTTCAAGAGTTATGAATATATCTGTAGGCGAAAGCCTAAGAACAAGAAGATGACTAGCGAAGTCTGCACACATTGGACCGAGCCACAAACTCTACCTCTTGTTCACTCGTCTCTATGGCTCGTTTCCTTTTGCATCTCGTCATTTCTCCGCACCTCCCTCTCTCTTTGCTCTTGCGAAAACTCTACTTCCGTGTTATTAACCAGCGACTGTAGGGGTTGGTTTATACGAAGCCATCTCCCGGCTCTTTTTCTCTTTCGCGTCTACTCTCGGTCAGTCATCTCGACCCACTTTGGCTTCGTTCGACAGTACAAAAGAGCACGGACAAGGCGGATGAGGAGAGTGTACTTTACGCAGATGCATGCACGGCTCGTTCCGTAATTTCCAAATTTTTTTCCCCACGTACGTTGGGAGCTATTGTAACAAGAGTAACAATTACGATTATATTGATTTTGCAGATTAAGCTGTTTTAAATTCAACACGTACACCCGGTGCGGAATAAGCAGATGACAAATATTTATTCATGGATATATATATATGTATAAAAGCACAGTATCAGAATCATTGTAACGGCAAGTAGAAAAGTTCGTTTTAGGAAAAAATTATTTGGAACGAGAATATTCTTTATGGGGATGCTTCGTTCCGTCACTAAAGACGTATTGATTGAGATCTGGAATGAGTTGGACGAAATATCATAAGTCTTGTAAGTCTCGATTCTCGTAAAAATCACCCGAATGGGGAAGCGAAGATCGAAAAGCTCCATACACACTCCACTTTTACTCCACCTCTCTTTTTCCATCTCTTCGTTTTTCTATTTTTCTCTCTTTCTCAATATATCTCCATACATCTATACGCTATCTCGAGTTTCTTTTGGACAGATATCCTTCATCATCCCCTTCCAAGATGCTTTTGAACAGACTTCGGGCACATTCTCGGTGAAAAGAGAAGAGCTCACGTTTTTCGCGTACCACATTCTTATTTCGTCTTCTTTTCGCTACCTTCCTTTTTACCTCCATATACAAATACCCTTCCTCCTTCTTGTCTCACATTTATCTCTTTCTCTCTTTTTCTCTCTTTCGCGAATTTACTCGAGTTTTCGCCCACCAAACTTTTCTCATACCAAAAGCTCGTGCTACAGAGGCAACCTGGTAAAACACACACACACACACACACACAACAGTCAACGCACATACACGGCTCTGTATGTGCTCAAACGGATAGAAAAGCGTGCGGGGAAGTACGTACAAACAAATACATTCCGGTAAAACGATTCGAGCGAGAAAACGATTTTCTTTGCAAGAGAAACTCCCACTTGCACTGACAAAGCTTTTCTATCTGCTTCTCTTTCGCGTTTCATCTTTTTCTCTTCATTTTTCCCTCCTTCTCTCTCGTTTTATTTATCTTTTAAACAATAAGGCGGAAGTTGATGGTGAAATGAGTCAACTTGAGTCCTTTTGTGTCTCGCACTTTTGTATATAAAGTCAGTACATGGGACAGTTACTTTAAGGTGGTACGAAAATGCTGCAGGGGATGAAACGTCGTCCTAGAAAACGAAATGTATTGCCCACTATTTGTATCCATCCTCATTGACTTATCGTTCTTGAGGGTGGCCTCCAACCAATCCTCGATAACGCGAGATCAAATCTCCGGGATATTTTTTGATCCTGAGTACAAAAGTAGGACAAGATAAATTAGGCAAAAAATGTACACTGACGAATTCAGCGTTTCCAGTTTGTCTCAACCATTATTGAAGACTCGCCCATGCCTTGGAACGCGTGCATCGGGGATCAAATGAAAATTCCATGTTTCTTGAATCGTTGAAGATTTTTCTCCAGAGACTGAAAAGAAACGAGACTATTTTATTTCTTTCCAGGGGTTGAATCATTTGGCCAAGAAGTCACAATGATTTTCCCAAGCCCGCAGGCACTTAAGTAGCCCTGAGACATTTTTCAGGATTCTCGGGTGGATGAAGATGAGTCCCCTGGCTCAATGATCCTCGAGCAAGAGGATATACTGCTGGGTCTTCCACACCGTACATAACGAAATGCCCGAGAGTCTCTTTTTCTCAATATTTTGTAAGCTCCATTCATATGATTCTCTTCGTCCTAAATGATGTAATTTTATTCATTCTCATTGAAATAGAGGAAAGAAATGAAAGAATAAAGCGAATTTTACTACTAGATTCAAATTTTACACGACGAATTTGAATTTAAAAGATTCTAACCATTCTAACAGTCGATTCGAATGTACGCAACAAATTCCCAACATTTTTTTAAATTTTGATTCCACATTTTGTCATTATATTTCGAATAATAGAAAAAAAAACCATTAAAAAATTCTTTTTTCGATCATCCAATCATAATTGATTTTTAATTAAAGAACGATACAATATAGTGTCTCGTTAGAGATCAGTGAAGCATTGTGAGTAGAGAAAAAATGTTGTGAAAGAGATAGGGGGTCAATTGGAGTCCGAAAGGTAAAGAAATAAAAGGCCAAAGGATAGTTGAGTAAAGTGGGCTTGAGGAAGGTTGAGGTTGGAGGACGTGGAAAAAGTCCTGAAAAAAAAAAAAAACTTATAGTGGTGAACAAAAGGGGTCACGAATTGTTGGGTTGGCAACACGTGACTTGGCTCTCTTCTCCTCGTATGTGGTGGCAGAAGACGAGGGATACAGAACAAGTAGCGAGAGTAAGAGAAGGAGCAGAAGAGCAGAGGACCAGTGCAGATTTCCTCTCGTTTGATCCACTTCCTTTTTTCCTTGCCCATCTTCTATTTTGAGGTCGTTTGCCCGAGCTCCGTTGTCGACGTCGTCCTCGTCGCAGTTGAGTGAAAAAGGGACGTTCGAAAAAAAAACTAGATGAAAAAAAAGTAAAAAAATGCAAAAGAAAAAAAAACACGTTTCTTTAACCTCGCTTTTATGAGGCAACGACCCGGGGCGAAGGAGAGGGAGACAGAACGAGGGAGAGAAAACGCCACGGAGAGAACGGTCAGACTGATAGCTTTATCGGTCTCGACCATCATTAATTCGCGAGTGCTTTCCTGCCCGCTTCAAACCAATTTTTTCTTCTCCCAACAAAACAATGCAGAGGCCCGAGCGTTTTTGCCGTTTTGCCATCAGAAATTGTCTCGTGAATTGACGAGTACAATCGATAATTATCAATATATATATCTTATTGTCACTTTTCATGTCATTCACGCTTGTTCACGTCTATTGTTTTTCCCTCCACTTGATTTTTCTCATTATATTGAACAAGATTATCCTTTTCAGACTATTTCACGTTGAAGGAAAATTATTCCCTTCATAATTTTATCTCAAAATACTTTCTAGTTTCCGAATCCATTGCGATATTTCAGTTTTTTCGTTGGGAAATATGAATTTTTGAATGTTCGCTGCGCGCAGCACCAGGTCCTTGGAGAGCAAAATCAGGAAAATTCACGAATGAATCTAGCACCTAATACCTTAAATACATCACATTAGCTTCCCTTTGAAAGGAAATAACGTTTGGAGTATAAAAAACAAATATGTACTCACTTTTCTTCTGCGATAACTAAAGCACCTTTTCACACAACGCCAACTCAACATGAAACCCCGACTTCATATTGATATTTCGATGGGTTAAAGCAGTTTATCTCTTGGTTCAGGAGTATCTATGGTGCAATCTAACCTACTTGCTTGATGGAAATAGGCAGGTCGAACCCCAACCTTACTGACCGATGCAGTTTTATGTAACCTGGCCCCGGAAGTGCATGTTGCGTAGAAGCAACATACGGTTCGAGAAGGTTATGCCTCTCCTTTGTTAAAAATTTCTATGGCACTCTAAGAACGATAATATTGACTGCGATAATCGAAGATCCGTTATCTGATAGGAGTGAAAAGTGATGGTTCGATCAGCACTGAAAAAGCGACAGACTTTTGCAAATCAAGTAGGACCATAAAGAAGAAAAGTTTTACAAATGTGAGCGAGTGTTATTATTTTTTCGTGTTTTTATACTCAAGCTTGGATCGATCCACTTAAAGAAGGTACAAGTTTGTACACTATATGAGCGATACGAAGGAAAAGAAGGAGGAAAGTGGATGGAAAATAGGATAAAGTCTTACGAGAGTTTAAGGTAGCGAGAAAAAAGCCTGAAAGGGAGAGAAAAAAGTTTTTCGTTATTTTGCGCGTATCAATCTCCATGTTTATGCAAATTGTTACGAAATCCTCAGCACGCCCGATATAACCCTCGTTTATACTGTGCCACTTTCCCTCAACAAAACGTTTCCCCTTTATTCACGAGCTCGCAAGTATATGGGCGCGTTCGAGACGAAATCCTCATAAATTTTTGTTTATATGTACATTTTTTTCACCTCATTTTACCTCATAGGGGTCGCCAAACAAATCTACTCATGAATCCGAATTTACCAACATTTGCCCTCCGTGCTTTTAACACATGTACCGAACTCAAATTTAACAATGATAAATAATTTTTACTAAGTCGTCAAATCAAACGACACGTTTCATAACAAGTGACATAACATTTAATGTTGAAACACGGGAAAATTACTGTTCATCTTACAAAATGCAATTAAAATTTTAGAAATACATTGCTGCATGGAGAAAGAAGGAAAATTCAATTTTTCGCTCACCATTTTATCAGCAACTTCTCGCTTCGATATTGAACGCCCCGTATATCTGAAGTGCCTGCCATAAAATGCATAACTAGACTGAGAAATAGTGTGCATATTTGTACACGTGAGTAAAGGGAAAGCGAAGCAAATATAAGGATGAGCGCAGAGTAAGATCATACGTACATATGAATAGAGAAATCTTCTACGTAAAGAGAAGGACCCCCTCAACTATGGTGATTTCATTAGAGAATTAATTTTCGTGGAGAAAAAAAAATGAAAATATATACCACTGCTGGGCGATGTGCATGGGAAATTCGACATTTAGTGTGGGAGATGAAATTTCAATGGACGATTAACCTGGACACAAACAATAAAGAAATTTTCACAGGTGAATTTTCCACTTTGTTTCATGATAAATATTCATTGCACATTTTTCTACACTCATCAGATGAATGCAAGAGTAGTTGATTCTTTGAAATGACAGTTTCGATTATGAGACAAGTCAAGTCATGAAACCATCGAAGAATACGACTTTTGTATGGAATAAAAGAAAATAGGGTTATGATTTATAGGTTTCATGGTAAAATTAAATTTTCGTTGGGTAATTCTAGAAGGAGTTTCTCGTGTAACTCTTGTCACGTTATCGAGGTCATCTTCTTGGCCTCGAGGGAGCTCTTTCGCTCGTCTTATTCTCGCTCGCTTTCTTCATCTTCTCGCGAAGCAAGAGGACTTGGGGAAGCCTCATTGTCGCGCGTAATTAGTTCCCGTGGTAGCCCTTTTCCTAGAGACACCCACCGAATTGCTATTTCTCTCGGTCTCTCTCTCTCCCTCCTTCTATCCAGAGCTGTCTCTCTTTGTCTCGGACAAAAACAGCGCTCATCCCTCTTGAGAGCACTCTCTCCACGACTCGTCGCCCAAGTTTCACGAATTAAAAGCGAATCTCCCGCACTTGGAAACGGGTAAAGCCCACCTCTGAGAAAACTTTGAGTATTGAAGGTAACTCGTAGCCACAAACGAAATTTCCGGCTTTTTCAAAAGTTTTTCGCAACAAAAGACATCCGCGTGAAAAGCATCGAAAAAAATCTGCTGGCATGCGACATAATATTTCATCACGATTTCAAAAATCGTTTCACGACAAAGATATATCATTTTTGAATATTCAATCTTTCCTGTGAGTTTTTCAAAACAGAAGCTAACTTTTGTCTCTCGACTCACCACGTTAATAAAACGACTGTAGTTTAAGTTTATTCCCAATCTCTCAATTCCAAAGAGCTTCGATCGATGAGTCACTTCCAAAAGCAACAATTTTGTTTTTTTTTCTCAAATAATAAAATAAAATAGTTGCTAATTAGGCTCACTCGGCTTTAATCAGTTGCATTTCATCTTCTAATCATAATTAATGATTACTCTGAATAGTTCCCGATGTGGCTAACGTCAGATAATTGATCTGGGCGTTAATGATCGTCAACTCTGCCAGGTGACGCGGATGATTTGGTTGATTGAACTCCGCAATGGAAATGCTACCGTCAGCGGTCAATTATATTTCTGTTTGGTGATCGCGCGTACACCGGTCGTTCCTTTAATATTCCCTATCATTCTCAATTATTCCAGCATTAACACTGATTGAAGGTATAATGTGTTAATATACGTATATCAAGAGACGCGGGAAGGGCTCGCAGCCGAGGGTTAAAAAAAAAATCGCGTGAAACCTGCTGCTGCACTCTTATAAATATAATCGAGAATGACAATTTCACGGCATTATGGATATTCGCGTGTGTAATTTCTAGATTGAAATTCAACCTGTAATACCTCGAAAACAGTTCAAAAATGAAAATAAAAAACCCTAGCAGGAACTGCTAGTATGATCGATTAGAGTAATTATTCCCGATTATGTTCTAAGCTCTTGGCTAAAGAAAATGAGGTCAAATGGTATGAGTATTATTAACGAGCATGGCCTGACTCGTGTTCGAAATGATTGAAGATGGTCATCAAACGATGAAATTCGTTGTGTAATCCCGTTAGAAAATTCGATAATACAAAAGAATAACAAAAAGACAAGAAAATGTGTCGAGTTTAAATGATTGGAGATGATAAAAAGCGACCGCAATATATAAAACTGTTGGAAAGTGTAGTTTCATTCGTTCCAGGGATAGGCGGGAAGCGTCACAAATTTCGAGAATTCATTAAGAAGCCGCGAAGATTCTCTCGGGAAGTTTCATTCTCTCGTCATATACACAGAGAGCAGAAAGTGTTGGTAATAGGGTCGGTAGCAAGGACGAAGGGGCTGATAAGTTCCCGTTTCTGTCACCAGAGTGAAAACTTGGTGGGCGTAAGTATTCCAGCGAATGCATTCGTTGGGAGGGAGAGATTTTCCGGTGGATGAGAGAGGTAGAAGGTAGAACGAAAATTCCCAAGCCGTCGGAGCTCGGGAGGGAAGAGGGAAAAGGGAAAGAGAGAAAGAAAGATAGAGGGCTGAAAGAGACTACTGATACTTGGAGCTAACCATAATTAAAAGATTCTAGGGTTAGTAAGACGAGCTCAGCATCCATGAGCTTCTCGTGAGAAAGACTTGTCTGGTAGCTGGGCTCTATTCATTCCTCGCCTCTAGCTCCGCTTTAACAAGGATTACACCAACTCCTTACAACTCTCCTTGATGGCACACAGCATCTCAAAATGTTTCCCCTTCTCCAGCGCCGCTTCTATAATCTTACTCTTCTCTCCTACTTCGAGTCTTCGACGATCCAAGTGATGCAGTCACCCCGAGAGTTGGCACGTGCGCTATTGAAGCTGAGCTCCTGAAAGAAACCTGAGACAACCCACCTGCCATTGAGGTTATTCGAATCTCCAAAAGTCTCTTCAAGTACATGGCAAAGGATCAGCGACTCTCGGAATCAACTTGCTCTCTTCAAATTCAACGGAATATTCAGAGGTTAAATTTTGTTCTCATCATCTTGATGCATGGGTTACGCTTGTTTATATATAAACACTGTTAAGATTCATGAGGTCAACGATGTCTCGGTCTCGTGAATAATCAAAACTTTCGTTCTGCTTCATTGTATTCCACGTGCCACTATGTCAGTCGGGTGCTCCGATATAGAATTTCAACGCCAACTACTTTCATTCCTCATCAAATTTCTTGTGAGCATATGTCGCTGTTCGAACAATATTTTCTCAAACCCATTCGCTCGGCCCCAAAATAAGGCCCGGAGTTAATGAGCGTTACATTTTCAGTTGATCCAGAGCATTTTCAACAGATGACGACTCCATTTCCCTTATCCAACGGTCTTACTTGAGCCCAAAGCCCATAGCGCAGAGTTTCTTGAATTCCAGTCTCTTGCCTCGTGCAATCACGAGTGTTGGGTCAAAAGTTCCTCAGTTTTCTCTAGTTGGACAAATGTCAGACTACTTTCGTAAGTGTGTAGCAGCGGGTATTAAGAGAGAGAAGGGAATTTCTCTCAAGTAGCATGCGGAAGAAGCTAGGGCATGCATGCACTCGAGATAAGAAAATAATAACTCTCCCTCGGAAACTTTGCTGTGGATAAACGTTGCCAAAATCCACTTGGCACATGCTTACCTCAGGATCTTCCACGATTCTGTCCTAACTATTTTTTCGTTCTGTCTCCTCACCTTCGGGATAAAGCTCTCTCTCTCTCTCTCTCTCTCTCTCTCTCTCTCTCCCACCAGGAATAAATGTAGACACGATGATATTGGAGTGTGCCAAAACTCGTGAAGCCTATTTTTGGATCTTCGAGAATCATGATGCTCACAATCAACTAGTTTAGAATTTCCATAGCAAGAGATTGTACCCGAATGAGAATAATTCGGCCCGTCAATGATCGACACCGGCTAAATCAGCTACTGGAATGTTCAGCTCTGAAATTATTTAATGAGCCAAATCAAGTCCAGTGCTAATATCTTGCTCAGAAATGAGAACATGCTGGAAAGAGGACTTACACCTGAATATCAGATATAATGAACCATATAATCGGGGATCGTGGCTAGAAACCCAGGCGACGGGGATTAACGGCACGGATTCAGGTTCGTGTATAATCATACATAGGAAAAGCTCGTGTGTAACTGTGAAAGCAGAACCCAGAAACCAGAGGCTCGCTCATCCCGTAATGAGACGAACTGAGAAGTTTCCTCGTAAATTTAAGACACGATGGTTCTAAGCGTTTGTACCAGAAGGAAGTGTGGACAAGTTGTCCTAACTATATCGCATTTTGACCAGATTTCCAGAAGCGACGCTTTCGTTAATTCATACCAAGTTTCAGAGCAAACAAGATACTCCAAGATGGTGGACGTTAATTATTCCAAGTGCGTTCACCGTCCAATTAGCGAAGCGAATAAACAACTCATTGTTTGCTGTTTGAATCACTGCTAAGTAAGCTGTTCATCTTAAACAATGATCAGTTAACTACGTTTGTTCAATATATATCCAGGAATTGTAATTGGCCAACAGAAGTTGTTGAGGCTGGTTCGTTTGGAATAAAACGAATTATAAGTTGAATATTATTTCCAGCAGTTGATTCCTCATCACCGGGTTTCCCATATAGTGCAACGAAATTTGAATGCATCCGCATCCCTGCGAAGATCATCGATGCGTAAAGGGAAGTGGTTCAGGAAATTCAGACGAAAACCTGAAACTGTCATGATCTGGCCCGATGATCTCATAGGGTGTGAAAACGCTCGTCGGAGTATTGGTGTACATGGAGGAAACTCGGGTATAAGTTAGTTACTTCGTCCTCGGGAGGTGTGCAGGACTTCACGTGGTTGCATAAGCGAGTTTTGCGATCGTATATACGTATAGAGGTGACACTTTCCTCGGTCCTTCGACCTCGTTACGCTCTGCCACCATTAGAGGAAAATTGATAGCGATTTCCTACCTACCCCTGCCCTTATAGTGGATATATATGTCTCTCTTTTCCACTCGAACTTCCCTTCCGTTACTCTCTTTTCGTCTCTCTCTCTCTCTCTCTCTCTCTCTCTCTCTCTCTCTCTCTCTCTCTCTCTCTCTCTCTCTGCCAGTTTTATCCAGCTTGAGTCAACCCCTTCGCCCCTCCCTTCTCGAGCGCTCCTCGCAATAGAAATTGCTCGAGAGGTTTGCGGGCTATCAAAGAACCTGGCTGAAAATTAACGAGACCGCGCCAGATCGAGATGACATTAGCAGCCAAAAGAGCTGGAAAGGGTTTGAAATTACGAGGATTTTTTTCCACCCCACCGCTGGACAAAAAATTACGTGGTCGGGTGTAAAATACATTCGAAAAGAAATTAAAGTCGATTCAGAATCGTTTTCAACCGGGTTCTCGTATGTAAGAGCTACTTTTTTTCTATCGTGTACTCGACTGCTCGCCTATTTATTGGGAGCAAGAAATCCGAACTCTCGAATTTATCGGCGGACGATTTTTACTGCCTCTAACCAAGATAAGGATTTTCATGGAACGTATCAATGTTATACTGTTTGTAAATAACGAAATAGCGAAAGATACTCTCTCGTGGGGAAATTTTGTATTTTATGTTTGTGTTTCTCAGGTTGCCGATTTTCTTGATAAAATTTTTTTTTCCGAAGCAATGATTTTGAAAAATGATACAATTTTGAATCTCAGTATATCCCTACTATTTACACGGGTATCTTTCGTCGTTGTTTTTTTTTTTTTTTATTATTTTTTTTCCAGTTCAACTGCGTGAAACCTTACGAGCAACGCGTTTGAGGGGTTGAAAAAAATCGAAGAGGACCTCGCACACGTGTATTGTTTATAGTATCGCTTTTTTCACCCCACCCTAATTCCATGTACTTGTACAAAGACTCGCTGTCACGCGATAGCCTTGTCGACTATAGTTCGCCTATGTGAAAGGTGCCTTTCCCGAGGGGTAAAGAGTTTGATGTCTCTATACGGTTTCCATGTCTCCGATCGACATTAACGACATGTTTTGTGTCGATTTTTTTCCCTCCACTAGGGAAAATACTTCGTTGGTTGAACGACGTTATATTACTTCACTCTTTTCATTCGGCACAAAAGTTATTTCAATTCGTAGTTTTTGTCTTTTGTGGCTCTTCTTTTCAGTGTCATAATGTATCGGCTTCGAATGACGAGTGCCCTTTGATTATTGCATCGCATGGTCTTTTGAAATATTCACTCGGATACTCCGTCTTCCACCTTGGAGGAACGATCGGTCAACCAAGTCGTCGAGTTATAGAACGATTAACTTGGAAGTTTGGACGCTTAATTAATTGCGCTCGCGCGGTGATGCCTGAGGAGGTAAAGCGAATGGAGGGGAAAAGAGTAGATGACAATATTGAGGACGCTTTCGGTCCTCGTCTATTTGCCTCTTTCTCGTTCGAGCCCCCACTTTTTTTCAATCCTTCTCCTCGGTGCATTCTTCAGCTCTGTTTTTGCTCTCAGTCACTCGCTCTTTCAACTTTCTTTTCTCCCTTCCCCCTCTTTCCTTCCTCAAGGCATAAAAGCTGAACTTTGATGCTTTATTCAAACCTCCAGTCGGCAAACAATTCTCGAAGATACTTGGAATTCTGTTCCTCGAATATCTCTTCTCCCTTCCCCACTTTTTGGCTCGCTCTCCCTCTCCGTTCGTTTTTCTGCTCTTTGTTTTTTGCTTCCCTCTCATCTGCAAAGAGTTTCCGTCGTTTCTCTTATTTCGTCGTTCATGCGCCCCATACCACCTGCGTTCGCCACAGCGCAGTAGCGAATAACAAAAGAAATATTGCAGTACAGACGTACGACGTGGAGTTAAAAAAAACTCCGCAAATTTCCGACCGCACACTTGCTTTCTTTTTTCAATCATGTGAATTTAATTTACCAAAAAGATTTGTTGAATACTCAAAACGAAAAGACCGACGGTTTG
Source organism: Venturia canescens (assembly GCF_019457755.1). Taxonomy (NCBI): domain Eukaryota; kingdom Metazoa; phylum Arthropoda; class Insecta; order Hymenoptera; family Ichneumonidae; genus Venturia; species Venturia canescens. The sequence goes on along the minus strand of NC_057424.1, from coordinate 4,435,592 downwards.
CTCTATGAAATTGACAATCATTGAACGAACGTTGAAACATTTTCAACAATCAATACCATTTTTTTTCAAATGTAAAACTGTATAATTCAACGTAAATTATGTTATAAAATCGACGAACAATAAAAGAATCGTTGGCGTTCTTCCATCATCTGTTGACTCAAAATGTGCACAAGTTTCTTTCCAGAGTTTTCTATCAGGATTCGAGAAGTTGGAAAATCGTGAAGTAAAATTTCTTGTCGATACAGCATATACGTATATGAATATATATATATATATATATATACGCGCCCTTTCTTCGAAGGAAACTTGAATAGAAAAAACGTAGGGTTCCCAATAGGAGAGATAAAAATTTCGAATCTTGGTGAATCCTTCGTTCTCCACCAGCAGGAAATGGATGTATAAAAAAGGATGAGGGAAGGGGAGAAAGAACGAGGGTAGAATCGAGTAGGAAAAGGTCGTTTCACCCTCGTCCTTGCATATGGCATATATACATATATACATAATTGAAAATCATCTTCGTTCTCTATCTTGCCTTTCGAAGCACCGGAAACTCAGTGGGCTTGGCGTTCCGGTTGCACAGACACTTCCGGGCGTTCTTCATGTCTATCTTCACTGCGAGAGATACGCACCAGGTAAAAAAATCTTTATGAGGCAATTCTCGTATGTTAGCAATTAGAAGAAATTTTGATCTATCGCTTACTCGTTGACTTCCCTCATCTGTAGGACTATTCAGGAAGATCCGTCGGTCTGTCATGTCGAGCTCTAGTCGAAGAAGAAATTTCGAAAAATCGTGAAAATACATTGAGGTGAAATCGGAGGGTGGAAATTTTAGAAAAACCTCACAACTGTGGAATGGACGATGAAATATAAAAAAATAAATGTAAATGAGATCGGCATGCTCACGCAATAAAAGGTTGGTGAGAAAATAAGAGTTTTTTGTGTCAAGATTTTCGATATTAGGAAGTCTTGTAGCTCGAGAGGTGGAGAATCGAATGACCGTATGTAGCCGGAAATTCTGTATATTCGGGTTGAACGAGATTTTCCAGTCGCAGCTGCATAAGACTCTCGTGTACCCTTCTGGAGGAAGACAGGTCCGGGTAAGAATTCTTAGAAACGCGAGGGACGGTAAGAGGCAAAAAAGCTCAGCTTTCTCCGGATATGACAAGACGACAAGAGGACCAAGAAATCTCTGCCTCGCTCGGGGTGAGCTGGAGGCTACAAAAACTGGCATAGAAAAACAGCGAAAACTAAAGAGCAAGCGCCCATTTTTTCCTCGAGATTCTCTCCTTCCTTTTATTTCCACTCGGGGAGCAAACTTTTACGTACGTAACACTCACTGGGTATACAAATTTTATATTCCGAAAGCAAATTTACGTTGAACGTGTTACACACTCATAAATTTGAGATGACCATGAAGAAAGAGGAGGCAAAATTAAGGCAAACGAGGCCACATCGAGTTTTTTATTTCGTTGTTTCAACGTGCTAAAAATCTCAGGAACATTCAATTATAAAACACTTTTGTTCTCCTGATAAGTAACGCGTGTTTGGAGACTTCTCCTCTCGAGTCATCCCAAGTCGGGCTAATATTCGTTAGAGCTATTGCATCCAGCTGTTTACTAGCTGAAACATCGGTCGCTCAGCTCAAGTATGTTTTAATGACGGTCTGATGGTGCTAATGGACAGAAATCGGTCGGGTTCTGTACAGTTTCCCTTGGCCCTTGTCCAACTACGATACGACAGAAAAGTGTGTCAGAGCTAACGCTCTATAAGGGCAAAGCTCATAGAAGAGCATGGAATTTAGTGAAGTGCTTTCGCTTCACTTTGGGAGGATTTATCCTAAGTCCCGTAAGGTCCCGGAGGATCATACGCGAGAGCATTAAAAGCAACGCAATCTGGATAATTCAGTGGGATATTTTGATAGGAAAACCACGGTTTGGCGATCGGTAAACGATTTTTGCCCGCTCGTATATATAAATATATATATAAACTTGAAGCCTCTCACCGTCGTGGTGTTTTTCGCCTCTGGGGGTTGTTCAGCCCCCACTTCAGATATATTTACGCTCTCGCACGTTTGGCGGAGTGACTGTCTTGACTCCTTCCTTGCAAGCATTCGCTTTTCCAAGCGCGCAGTCCCTTGAGGATTCGAGCCGGAGGCCATGCGAGTGCATCCTATATATAGATATATTATACTCTCATTCCATTTACTTTACTCGCTATCTTACTTCCATTTCCTTCCCGTCCTACTTCACCCCCTCCCCCCCTCCCCTCTTTCGCTGATCCACGTTTTTTTTATAATACACGTACATGTACTACGTATTACATTACTTTTTTTATATTTTTAATAAATTTTCTCTGGCACCGACAATTTACTTGCACTTAATCTTTTTTCTACCACATTTCCCTTCGTCCGTGTCACTTATATTTCTGTGTATATTTGATTTTGAAAGAAAATATCACGTCGAGAAAAGTTTTATTTTCGACGGCGTGATGTGTGGTGGATGGAAAAAAAATACAGCTTGTTGTTACAATCGCATCGTCGGCTCGTGTTTCGTAAAAATGCTTCGCGTTTATTTGTCTTCTCCGAACCAAAACAGCATATTTTATCATTATCGTTGTTATTCCATCGGACCATTGTTTTTTTACATTGGAGAGAAAATTTAAGGAGGGTGGATAGCGACGATACAATGTTGCCATGCTAAACCATGTTAAATACATAAAAAATTTCAAAATGATAAGAATTTAATAAAATTTGGTGAACATATTCTTTAGTGCCAAATTTGACAATACAAATTTTTTAAGATTTTTCTTCCGTACAGTTATCGAGTATTTGATCACTAAAGTTCACGTGTATAAGCATAGCATTTCCATATATATAGATATACATTCCGGGCATAAGAAATCTGCTTTAATGCGTAATTACTCGATAACTAAGCAGAAGAAAATTTTGAAAAAAATTGTGTCTTCGCACTTGATGTTGAAGAACATTATCACCAAATTTGATCAATTTCTTATCATTTTGACGGATGTAGCCACCCTCCTTAACTGTTGCGGAAACATCAATCTCTCACCGCAGTACGACATTACGGCGAGTAAGTACACGGAGAGACTTTTATAGCGATAATTACTGTTTTTATAGTAACGTCGGACCATATCGATATTATAATAATAATCGCTACAGAGTGTGTCAAATAATGCAAAAGTTTGGGGAACCATTGCCACAGTCCATAGTAAATAACGCGCTGTACTATAGCAAAAATGACCATCGAGTGAATTTTGAGCAATCCTTTCTCTATGCTATACGAGAAATTGCATAGTTTCGTATATTTCTTCTTACCGCACTGAATTTTGCTCAATAACATAGCAAAATTCATGCGACAACCAATTATATGAGGCGTTGCGAGTATAAACATGAAAATTAATTAGTGGCACATAGTAAAATTTCAAGCAATAGCTTCGCTCATAAGCGGACTTTGTCAAGTAAATCTTTATTGAAAAGAGAATTTACTTCTTTTCGGACGGTGTGACTCAACGATACAAAAATTTTCGACATTTCACCAATTTGTCCAGTCCAATTCACCAATTTTTAACATTTTACCAAAGACACGAGTGACATTCGGATATCGATACATCGTTCGATGTAAGAATGTCGCAGACCTAAATTTTGCCTTTCGTACATAGTAAAATTTGAGAGAACTGCTTCCGGTATCAAAATTACTATGCACTTTGGTGAAATGTAATAGAATGGCGATATACAACACCGCTGCTACAAAACACTGCAAATTTTTCTATCTATTCATCCGAAATATTCGTATAAAAGTCTCTTCGTGTATGAGTTGTGACGAAAATATATTATGTGATAAAGAAAAATAATGGTAATCAACATGTCGGAGTCAGAAATAACATGAATCATTCACTGATATTTAACCGAATTACTACAGCTCGTAAATTATTCGCAATTGATTTTTTCTCGAAGAAAAATACTTTGCCGTTACATCACTGCCCCTTGAGCATTGCGAACTTCCGTTACATATTCTTGGAGTAACTTTCCAGCGAGGGAAGAATCTTTCATCTCCTTTGCCCCCTCCCCCCCCCCCCCCCCCCGCCGCTCTTGTTTTGTTTTCCTCGTGTTTTTCGGTTCCTTCTGGTTCAGCCGAAATGGAACAACAGAGTGAAAACGAGAGATCCAACTTTTCTTCACGTTTTATCCGGTGAATTTCAGTTTCTGTTGGTGACGTCGAAGGAGAAGGAGAATGAAGAGTGAGGTGTGCACATCTTCCTGAAGAAAAGTTCGATTGTCTCTTTCCAAGCTTGTGTATAGTGTATATAAGAATATACTTTGCAGATAAAGTAAGATATATATATTTATATATATGTATAAACATCCGTGCTATGCAGTGTTGAAAAAAGACGATGCGACTACGTGGCAGCCAAGAAGAAACTTGGATTAACGTGAAAAATAAATAATTCATGAGACACTCCTATTTGCATTCACCTCACCCTCGGCGTGCACGTTTTTTTTTCGTTTTTTCGATCGCGAATCGATACAACTACATGGCCAATTCTATTTACCGATTTAATTATTCATTCGGGAAGCATTCGGTCAAATTGGATTTTATGAATGAACATATATTTTTTTCGTAAGAACGCATGCACCTCTCTCGCAAAAAATAAAAGCCAAATAATTCCATGTTGAACCGCCCATACGTGCACGTATTACTCGTATTTCGTGCGAGGCCGAAGAATCCGGGTTAGTACTCAATGCACACACTTCCTCTGTTTCACTATCACGTTTCATTAATCCAATTTTGTCTCTCATTCGGAGATTAATCGTTTGAACGTGAACGGCGAAAAATTCATTATGCTAATTAACGATCGATTTTCGGCAAATCGATCTGGCTTAATGCTAGTTCAATTTATTATGAACGCTCAAAGTGTAAAAAACCTTAATTGGATCGGTTCATTTATCCCGAAATGGGTACTCTCTTTATCAGTGATGTTGTGCGAAAAAAACTGTAACACGCTTATACCGATCACGCCGAGTTTCCTTTTTTCATAAACCCTCGAAATTTTTTATCTCATGCATTCTCCCAATACTGTTACAGCTCGCCATCTCGTTTATCGCATAAGTGGCAACTATTGATCGAGTGGAGAGGAAAAATGTCTAGAACATAATCGAAAAAATGCTGAAAACAACGAAAGAGATTGAGAAAAATATAACTGAAAATTATTCCGTCGGTGTGACGATCCGAGGAATATTCGAATTCGGAGAGAACGCCCCGTGTATACACTCATAAAGGGAATGCTCTGTCATCTCGTGTGATCCGTATACGTATCAGGGGTTGTCAAGGAGTTTCGAATCTCTCTGACGTGTACGTGACAACGAACTAACATGAGCATACCACGCGATATCATACAACGGTAAGCATCTCTACCGTATGCAATGGAGTACGGGTATGATGACACCGGTAAGTAGAAACGGGCGTGTATAGTCAGACGTACGGCGTGGTGGGGTCGGTGGAGTTTCACACTGCGAATAAGTACACCGGAATCGGAGGCCTCGCACATAACGCTGGCTCTCACTCGCACATACCACCAAAATACACGGACGAATAAATGTATAGGCAGATTCATGCAGCATTCGGCATCGATCTGCTTGGGCGTCTTCCGTCAAAATTGCTTTCCTCCTTCCGACGAACTTTTTCGATTGCCCAAGTTTCCACAAATCGTTAACAAGCAACGGTCATACCCTGCGGGGAAAAGGAAAATTCGACTACGCAAAAATTTTGAACAGTAGAAAGTGCGAGCTCCTACCATCCGCGTTTAAAAGTCCTATATGACAGCTTGAGAAGAGAACGAGATCGGCGCGCATCCGGCGATGCTTTGGGAACCACAGGACCGAGCCAAAGGACTCAAAGGGAACAAACGCAAACGTACGCAAACAGTAATGGCCCGAGGACACAATTTCCGGTTGCGGGACAAAACCGTCTAGCCCCATCTCCTCCTTCCTCCCTTTGCCTCCGGCTAACGGCGTTCGCACCACTGACAAGATAGTCCTTCAACGACGATACTCGGTAAACGTTCGGTCTATCTGTTCTCACCCTTCCTTCGTTATACATTTGTATGGGATACCCCTCCTATCTTGACCTATCCGCGCAGCCCAACTTCCTGTAACTGGCTAATAAATTTTCATCGCGTTTCTCGAGATCTGAAGAATTTCAAGTGTTCGGATCCACATTTTTATTTGCAAACTCGACTTTTATACTTTTCTCGTAACGCGTAGCATTCCTGAACACATTTTTCGGGAAAAGTGGAGCTTACATTTTCATTTTTCCTTTAATAAGTCTCGCTCGTTTGTCGCATCGAGAAAAACTGCCAATCGCGGATCTCGGCACATTTAACTTTTCAACCTTATTTATTCATTCCTGTCCCATTCCTATGCCAGAGGCTGACGAAAAAAAAATGGGTTCAGGGATATGAAAATTTTTTTATTCGCGAATGGTACAGTTAATGAGCACACTTCGATCGAGTCTACAAACTGGTAAAAACTTCACCTTTTATAGTTTTTAAAATCCTCTTTACGAGGGTCATAGAGTGGGGGAAAAATGAAACGAAAAAAAAACAAGATTGTTTTCATCGAGTTTTTTGCGGCTGGCTCGAATATTCGCTTTTAATGATATGCGACGGTTAATTACATGCTGAAACAGTCCAATTTATCTTCTTAGTAGTTAAAAACTTCTGACCACCTAATGAGGATGCAAATAACGGTGAACGAAAACATGCGCCATTTATGTGTAGGTTTTGACTACGAAATTTTCAAAGTTGTGCGAAACAATTCGCAACGCTAATTCCGAAACTGCGTTTGTCAAACTTTGTACCGAGTTCATAAAGTAACTTCATCCCCTAACGAGGCTTCCTCAAACTTATTCTAAATTACTGGTTGCATTCATTGAATCATTGGAAACAATGGAAACAATTTATTTAATGCGATTGAAACTTTGGAGCTTCTTGTATGATCACTCAATTTTCAGTCCTCGTCCCTGCACGGTTTTCAATATAGATTAGAGCTTTTTCCAAGAGTTTTGCAAAAAGTGTTACCAAAATGAATAATCCACGAATCTTACCTGCAACAACAGAATTCTGCTTCCTCTTCGCCCTCGCCCTGCCCCTTCGCCCCACACCCACACACACACACAAACACAGTCACAGTCCTGAAACAAACTTACGTCATTTTTGACAAAATATTCAAACTAAAGTCCACAGAAAGATGCGAATCGTCCCCAAGGGACAGGAACTTTTTAGAAGCGGACCCTCTCCTTGTCTTCTCCCCCGGCTTTTTGCGCTTTGAACCCCCTAAATTTGACTCCTCTTCAACCTATTGTCACAAAAAATATCGCGATCGAGGAAATCGAGGTCTTATAGAGAATACAGAGAAAAAGAGAGAAGCAGAGAGCACACGTGCGTCCGGTTAGCGGTCGCCGCGTGCACTGGAGACTCGACGACTGTGACAACGAGAACCGAACCGAGGGAAACCAACCGTTGGCCTACTATATATACGATATAACGACGCCAGGGAGCGCGGGGTGTACGATTATACTAGAACGTGGGGCGTCCCGAGTCCCGACGCGCGCCTCCGCAGTCTATCCACCTTCCTCTTCCGCCTACCGTTTCTCTTTTCTCTCCAGCTTTTTGTGTATTCATATATGTAACGATCGGTGCAAATAGGAGCCGCCGTTCTCGTTTGTTCGTCACATTGCCTAATCAAGGGAGAGCATTTCCTTAACAAATTTACCTGCCCTCAGAACTTCTGTTCACTTCATATTTTTTTAATATACTTCAGCGATACACCCGGCTAATGTAAACTTGGAAAATGCACGTGGAAGTATATTGATATTGTGATCGCGCGTTAAAAAGGAAGAATTTGAATTCGCGAATGGGAAATAAAAGTTCGGTATTCGGTTCTATACACGGAGAGACTTTTATAGCAAAAATTACTATGTTTTTATAATAACGTCGGACTACATCGATATTATAATAATAATCGCTACAGAGCGTGTCAAATAATGCAAAAGTTTGGGGAACCATTACCACAGTTCATAGTAAATAACGCGCTGTACTATGTCAAAAATGAACACCGAGCGAATTTTTATTAAAAGCAATCGTTTCTCTGTGCTATACGAGCAATTGCATAGTTTCGTATTTTCCCTTTTACCGCACTGAATTTTGCTCAATAACATAGCAAAATTCATGCGTCCACCAACTATATGAGGCATTGTGAGTATAAACATGAAAATTAACCAGCGGCACATAGTAAAATTTCAAGCAATTTGTCCAGTCCGATTCACCAATTTTTAACATTTCGCCAACGACACGAGTGACATTCGGATATCGATACATCGTTCGATGTAAGAATGATGTCGCATACCTAAATTTTGCCTGTCGTACATAGTAAAATTTGAGAGAACTGCTTTCGGCATCAAAATTACTATGTACTTTGGTGAAATGTAATATAATGGCGATATAGAACAGCGCTGCTACAAAACACAGAAAATTTTTCTAGCAAATTCATCCGAAATATTCGTATAAAAGTCTCTCCGTGTACGAATCCCCACCGAGCCGAATCCGCTTCAACGGCTGTTATCTGGCCTACCGTGGACCTATGCAAAATATGTGCATCAGTCGTTTGGTACCGCGAGCAACCGAGATGGAAGATCGAGAATTATCCAAACCCTGATCCATATTAGCACCAATTTTTCACTACGGATATGTACAAATATACGATTTGTGTTCACGTTTTTATACCGATGTATACACGTCCGTTCCCATGACGACCGTCGTTCGCATCAGTGTGAAAGCGCAGCCGCGCGCGAAACATCGTTGAAAAAAGAGAGATAGGAAGCGAGGAAACACGGAGGGAACAGACGAGGACAAAAGGTATAAAGGTGGGAAGACACTGCGTGCGAATCGAAACAATATTCAGTTTTATAGGTTTGCAATACTTTTTTTTTCTCCATTTATGAAAGATAAAGCGAAAAGTGATGAATCAAAGATAAAAAATAAATTGAAAATATCGTCGATCAAAGGGTGAAATAATGCGTCTAGTTTGGAACGCACCATCCCGTCGATCTCGTAATAAAAATATAAAAAATAATCGGAATAACTGTTGAACCTCGAAAAAATAATCTTAAATAAATGCAATCGAGATAAAAGAAATCCGAGCGCATGACGAGATGGAACTTCTCATCGATATATACGTCGCAAGCTCTCTGCTATTACCGGAGAGGAGAAGGTTGCACCGGGTACATAAAAACCAACCCCTATCTCTCGCGGTAATACATCGTGTAAAACGTCGCGACGATGCCGTCGAGTTTTTCCAACGTCCTTTCCCCGTGACTACGTCTCGGTTCTCGGTCAATGTACAATCCATAATAGCAGCCACCCCTCCCAAACCTCAGTCTACGTCGAACAACCCCGAAGCATCCACCAACTGTAACAACCGTATTACGTATCCTGTGCGCAACGAGACGATCGAAAAATTGTGGAAAAATCATCTCGACACACCACACGAGACAACCCACCCCTGGGCAATATTTCTATCGGTACTGTGTCATCAGTATTGTATTTGTAAGAAATGTACGGGACTTTCGAGCCAGCGAAAGAATACTTTTTTTCGTCGTTCGAATATTCCGAGCTCGAATTATTGTTTCTGCGTCACACTTCTTTTCGAATTTCCTATCCGAGGATCTCGTTAGCTGAAATGTCACGGTTGACGTCTTCGTCTGTCCGGCTTACTTCCGTTTATTTTTATGGCTATCCGGTTGGTTTCTTTAAAGCTCCTGATTTAGCAAGAGACACGGAATTGAGAGGCGATGGATTATTTCATTCGACGAATTTTTCAATCATTTATTTTTTTTTTCAATTCAATTCCATATTCTACGTAGAACAAAAATAGGCAACTCGACGGAGATGATACTATCCAATATGAACGATCGTTGTGACGATTCCAATACCTTCGATGTCTCTCCCGATGTTACGGTATATAGCGATATCCCATCCGAGGGTTCCTTGCACCCAACCACTTTTACAATTCTTCTGTTATTACTGTACATATAAAATAGCAGAGCTGCGAAGAATCGAGACTTTCGTACACACGGGGCTTTCGAACTGAAATCCCCGGAATTATGAGCTTGCAAAAATTTTTCTTCTTTCCATTCAAAACTCTCTCGATCGCACCACTATTGAAAAATTTCGATTGAAATAGTTGTACAGTAACAAAATGTGGCTCATTCGACTCGGCAATTCAGTTCTCAATCGACTCTGCTCTCACGTTCGCATGGTCGGATTCTTTTTTATTTTCAATTTTGATACAAATCTTACGGATTCTTCAATCATTATCATTTAACTATAATTGTGTAATTTTAGAAAGGAAGGAAGAATGTTTAGAAAAAATACTGAAAAATGTAACGGGTCGACTTGACCCGGAAGCACCCGTGTACATATTTTTAACCCCTCGCTTGGGAATATATGTTTTCCAGACACGAAAATGAGGCAGCAGAGTATAAAGATGTTCTCTCGAATAAAAAAGAAATACAGCAGGTCGTTACAGACACACGCGCGTGCATCCAATGCTAGGGCTACAGATTCGAATATTACGATTTAAATCGAAAATTCTTCAGCGCTACTAAATTCATGAACGATTGGTCAATATCGTTATCACCCTGACAAATGCGTAAAGCTGTCAATTTGTCATAAATTTGATGTTATCACTTCGCTTCTCTTATCGCTGTTTCGTATGTACATCGATATTAATACAGGCTCATCCATGCCAGAGAACTTTTATACCTTTGGTAACAGCAGATGGAAGCTTTGAACTCATAACCGAGATAGAAACAGTCGCCTATAATATTTGCGAGATCGGAACAAAGTTGGATTTTTCTGCTTCAATCGATTAGAAATAGTCCCGGACTCATTGCTGAGTTCTAATTTGATTTTTCAATAATCAAATGAAATAGATTTTTCTCTCGAGTGACTCGGCATGAACAGTCCCATGGAATTCCACATGTGATCACATGAAATCCTTTCTGCGGGAATTCCCGGGAGAACGTGGTCAACATAAACACCACACCCGATGGCGAAACTCGTTCGTTTTTATTATACTCCACGTTTTCGGGGAACAAAGGTATTTTTTCATTTTTGTTTTCCAAATTAAAAAATTAGTTAAACCCCAGTATTTTGTGGTCAGCATGTATTTCGAACGAAAAAATTCTGTTAATCCACAAGATTTTAATCCTGTTTTCTCAGCGTTACTATTCAATTTGAATGGAATTATTTTTCGAAACGATGACAAACGAAAGTCTGCGAATAGAATCATTCAATAAAGTTTTTTTTTCGTTCCAATTAATTATTCTCACATTTTATTATGGAAATTTTTTATTACCATTTTTTTCGGACTACGGAATAATGTTTTTCCGTCTCTTTACGAGCGTCCAGTGTGTATCACGTGCACATTTTCCGGGATAATTCCACCCTCGGATACCCTTATTTCGAACCCACCCCTAAACGCCGATTCACTGGCTCTAATGGTCGTTTCCTGCATCTCTTTATCACTCTCCCATCATATTATATATGAACACACGCTTTTATGCGCTCTGGTATTATCCTAATTGTCCACGACCTCTCGTTAACGTCACCCCTATACAAGATATATCGAACCGTTGTGTCTCGTGAAAATTTTACAATTTTTATCTCCAAATAACGAGGCTCAATTCCACAATCAAATACTCTAAATGATACTTACATTGTCTTTATTTAAAATTCGTCGAACCACGAAAAACCATCAATTAATTACATCCAATGTGACGTATGATAAAATAGGAAAATCCAGCACTTTTTTAATGATCAGAAATGATTTCAAATTCCGTTCCTCATTTCGTCATGCAAGAGAGAGAGAGAGTGAGAGAGAGAGATCGATGCTATTAAACAACGGAAATACAAAGCTTACTTTATGCGGGTTTTTAACCCACTTCTCTGTTGGCAGTGCGATGAGAATTCATTCGACACTCGATGTAAAAAAAGCTACACTCTTTATACAATGAAAATCTCTCGATCTACACAAATTCCAGGGATTCGACTATTCGGTAGTTTTGTTCATAAAGCACATTCTATGTCAAACGGATCGTAGAAACCATGGTTGAAACCGTCAAATATAAATATAGCAGAATCTTCGTTCCGAGAACCGTAAATTTGTGGAAAAAAATATTTTAGCTTCGAATTGGTGAGAAAAATTTTGCCTGATTCGATTGGTAACGACGTTTTTTTTTTTAAGAAGATTACACAATATTAATTTGCGATTTATTTATAGATAACAAATTTTTAGTTAAAAAAAAGAAAAAGGTTATTACTTTCTGACCTATTTTCAAAGTTGATTTCCGATGATTTCACTCAGAACGACCTGTCTGCGCTTTATTACAGAAGCAGCATCCACAATCAATGAAGCAACGTCTGGACGCGAATGGAACAAATCAAAGGGTTTATAGATGTAGTGGAACTCTTATCCATCTCTGAATCTCTTGTGTATGTACCAGATCCTTTGTAAATTTGAGAATTCTGTGAGAGGATCGACAATCAAAAGCTCTTTGTTGCTGCAGACTCATTTGCGAACCAGTCGACGATTCGAGAAATAATAATCCGTCGGATATCAAAAAATTATGGTTACCAGAATTTCGCTAAGGTATTTTTATTTTCGAATTGTAAGCTCGACCAAAAAAATCGAATTCATTTAAAACTCATAAGAAACAATTGATCGGTGGATTAAAAAATGTTTAATCGCATGGGCCGGAGAAGAATGAAGATAAATTTCATGTTTAACCGATTGACTTTCTGTCTTTCGTTCGCAATTGTATAATTCTATTCTTTTTGGAGCGAACAATATTGCAGATGAGTATACTGAATTTTGAGGTCCGATCTGTAGATGATTTTGCCTGGAACATCCTCTGCGTTCGTGCCTTGCTATCGTTGCTTTTTGAAAAGACAGGAAGATATTCCTAAAACAGGAGACTTTCTCGTGCGACTGATAGTCAGCAGACGTGGATTTTCTTACATAATCTGTGTCCGTTATATACCTGGAGAATAATTTACCGCTGTCTTCCCGTTTCGCCCTTTATTTTTTCGCCGTAAAACACAGCCAGGTAAAAAGCATGCTTGAGTTTTGTCTCATTGTATACATTCAAGGTTGAATTTTTCGTTGTTTTGCGAGCATTAAATCATGGACAGATTATGCGAGATTAGAGAGATCTGGAAAATTAATATACGCCACCTCAAGTCCGTGAGAGGAAACGACCCTCGCTTGGATTCTCGTGACGGTTGCCGGTGAGCAGCACTCACCATTTTTACTTCTCTCGTGCTTGTTCCAGCTAAAGAAAAAACGAGTGGAAAACCAGAAAAACATACACTTTTCTTCCCAGGTGAACAAACTCACCCCTTCTGTTTCAAGCCCCGATCCGTTCCGGTGGTAAATGCTCGCCTGTGATACCTACTCCTTATCTTGTCCAAAAGTACATTACCGTAGTACACTTTTTTACTCTCCGCAACGACGATAAAAACCAACGCCAGTTTTATCCACCTCTCCACACCCTTTCTCAAGACTCTCGCTTTGTTTACTTTTGTTTATTTCAATTTGCATTTTTTATTTTCACCAGTTGCCATTTCAAAGTTTTCTCTATGTTTTTGCAGTCATAAACAACGTCTGCGAGATAAAATGATTCATAAAAAATCCTAACGTTGCTATGATTATTATATGCGGAAAAGAGTAGAAGGCTGAAAATTACCATTACAGAAATATAGAAACAGAGGACGGTCCATATTGTTTGCCAATTTTTACAGTAAGTTTTCATGAAAATAAAGCTAAATCTCTTGAATGGACCAGGACATTTGATTCTATATTTTCATGGAAAATTACCCACTGTACTCATGAATTTTCCAACCATTTAAATCTGTCCTCGGTTTCTATTAATACAACGGTAACTTTAACTTTTTTATATTCTCATCGAATTTCATCGATGCTCATCGATACACCGCGAATTTATATATGAGATTCGAATCGTTGTATTCTTTCAGAATATTTAATGAAAAAAAAAAATCACTCAAACATTCTGCAGAATAAATATCGTTGCTAATAATCGGATAATAATTTCCGGAGTTGTTATATTTTTCCAATAAATTGTTTTAACGCAAAGTCAACACGTATAGAGAAAAAGAAAAAAATCTCTTCACTTTTGTAGACGTCTTGTTTACCGTGAGATCGAAGTATCGTTAGGTTCACAGAGTAACATTCACATATTGTCTAGCTGATCCTCACTGTGGGATGTGGGACCGTTGTCTCGTGTGTACGGGGTAAATCGCACCCCGAGGCCTTGGGAGGAAGAGAGATAGATGAGCCTGGCTCGTTAAACTTGATTTCACGATTTACGGCAAACGAGGAATATTCCCTGACCAAGTGCAGGAGCAGAAGAGCACGGGGAAGGGTCGGCGGGGGTGGCGGTGGTGGATGAGGAAAACGAGGGCAAGCGAGCGTACAGTACAGAATGGCAAAAGGGGTAATCGGGACTCTCTGTACGGTATGTTCTATGACGGTAACGCGATATATTTTGCTAGAGGGTCCGGTTCAATCGCGTATCCAATGGTAAATACCTTCTACAGGGGATTCCATTTCGAAACGACTATTCTCGAGAATCACGCTTTTCAAAATTTTTTTCCCCACTTTTGCTTCTCCGTAAGTCATATCCGATCTTTCCCCCAATTCGTCTCTCTCTCTCATCATTCTCCAGATTTTATTTTTCAATCCATAATTCAGAAGACAGCAACATTCGTAGTGTTTTGAACGAAAGTTTTGGTACGTTGATGCTGTGAATTTTTATTTTATTCCAAAAGAGTTGAATAACGAACATTAAAAAAAATATATTTTTCGACCTTTCCTCAAGTTCCTTGCCGAAGAAAACATGCCTCGTTGAGACGGAGCCAGATAAATCGGATCAAAGTTCAGAGCTAATTTCAGAAGGGTAAGCAATCTCGGTAAAAACAAATAAAAATTGGCAACAAAGGTTGCATCGATTATGCTTGAAACAGCTTCTACATGCAGAAGTCGCGAGTCGGTATCTATAACTCTTGGGAGTTGAATTGGCTCGTCTGTGCGTTAGCCATTTTCGCAAACGATCTCGAAGCATTTTCCACGGGACGATCGAGCAGTGTATGAAAATATATGCACACACGTTCAAAAATACATGGATGTTCGTAGAGACATATAAATAAATGCATAGGTTTAAGCCGAACTGGAAGGAGGAATCGCCGCGTGGCTATACGAGAGCATTATGTCACACGCCGTGGAGAAAATCGCGATTTTTTCGAACCCTCCGGGGCAGCCCTTTCACAAGAGGAACTGTTTTGCCAAATCCACTATGAAGAGACAAATTTACGAGCATGGCGCGCTTCGCTATAATTATGATAACTCGCAATTTTCTATTTTTTATTGAGACTCGTATAACAAACAATTATATGTTGACGATATTTTGGAACAAAAGAGGTATCCTGTAATCAACGATAACGCCTTTGGCTCTGAATTTGCATTTGCGAACGTAATAGACCGATGTTAATCACACAAAGTTGATTGCCTGTATATCTAATGATAAAAAAATCGTAACAAAATTGTATTTTCGTTTTAATGCGTATAAGAAATTGAAAAGAAGAAAATTGATACCAGCAGCATCTTTCCATTAATGTTCACTCAATGATCGAATAAGAAGCGTAAAAGGACGAGAATTACGGAGAAAAACGAAATGAAATCGTTTCTCCTTTTGGGTTATTACGATTTGCGTGAAATTCAAGTAGC
Source organism: Venturia canescens (assembly GCF_019457755.1). NCBI lineage: Eukaryota > Metazoa > Arthropoda > Insecta > Hymenoptera > Ichneumonidae > Venturia > Venturia canescens. The sequence continues at coordinate 4,419,712 of NC_057424.1, read as the reverse complement.
GCAGCGGTCTCGCGAGCAGGAAATGAAGTAGAATAGAGCGCACGGAGGAAGTGAGGGGCTTTCGGAGAGCTAGAAAAGCTCTCATGCGGACTAGCTATATAACGATGATAACCACGATGCTCAAGGGATGAAGGGCGAGAAGAGAAGGGAGCTGTCGTCAGCTGGCATTTCGAGTGAAGAGCAGGAAGCTCGAGAACTGCAGAGCTGACTGGCCACGAAGAGGACGTACGATTAACCACGAGAACTCGTATTCTACCGCGAGGACCATGAGTACGCCCTCTAGCAGAAGCAGCAAAATTCCCTCAGAAAAGGCGGAAAAGCGATATACACAGTCCCACCGGATATTAAAGGTCGCGTCCCGCTAGCCATTCGCTCCAGTTTCATCCACCACTTCGATCGTTTCCAATGTAGGTACGAACTCCTTTGTCCAACTTTAATGCTGTACCTTCGGAATTTCACAGTTTTCGATCATTTTTTTTATCCCCCGGTCGACGCTTCGGTGCATTCTTTTTTTCTTCTGTTTTAGTAAGTTCACTGATAACTCTTATTCGTTTAATGAATTGCCAATTACTGAGTGATCGAGAAATTCTTAATTGCGTTGACTTTCATTTATTCAATGGATTACCAATCACTGAGCAATCGAGAAATCTTAACTGCATGTTCACTTTTTTCGATTTCCATTCGCCATAAAGATGAGCGTTGAACGATTTTTTCGTTTTTTTTTTCTATCGTTATATATTCCTCTTCATTCGATACATTTTTTTCTGCGCATCTACCATTTCATAGAAATATTCATTTGTGAGTTTCGAAGCACTGTGAACTTTTCCTTTGGTGCGACAGTCGTACCGGTTCTTTCCACAAAGCACGTGTATAATGAAGAATAAAAAAGTAGATTGTTACCGTTTTTTCTCCGAGCCTCGCTCAAATGTGTCATTTTCCATTACGAAAAGCACGAAAGCACACATAATATCGAAACGGTCAAAGCAATGAATAGAGCCGGAAAGTCAATCCGATTAAACATCCACAATATACCTCGAAAAGCTAATTAAAAAACGTTGATTCAAATACTCGATCCTTCTTAGTCCGCTAATAATTGGAACTATTGAAGTATTTCAATATATTCAGATATTAATTCGGATTTATTGATATATATTTATTGATATATTGAACGAATGCAAAGTTATTCCGTTTCAAATGTTCCTTGGGAGCCGAAAGAGATGATACTTTTGAAGGGAAGGAGACACAAAAAGTTATTAATCCATCCAAAGCCCCGATAGTATATTGTACACTACTGGAAACAATTAAAGGAACAAGAAATTTCCGTCAATTTTTTTACCAATTTTTGAAAGGCTGCATCTCAGTAAAAAAAAGTCATATCACGATAAATAAAAAAGCATTTTAAAGCTTCGTTCGTTGACTTTAAAGATAGTTAGCCATTTTTTACTCACAAATTAATTACGAATACTGAGGAATTTCATGAAATACCTCGAGAGAAACAATTTGCAAGTTCTTTTTTTTCACGAGTGTGCACAGTCTTGAAAAAAATTTTGCAACCCAAATCAATATAAGCACCGGGTAGCTTGTTCATTTACTTTCAATTTCGTTTTTTAGAATTCTCCGTACGATTTTTTTGTCCGGAGATATTGATGGTTGAATAAAAAAAGACATTTTCGTATTCAATCATCGATATCTCAGCGAAAAATCATCGCACAGTCATTCCAAGGACCGTTTTGAAAACTTAAATGGACGCTCATCTTGTTTACGAGGAAATTTTTCTTGTTCCATTCTCAATATTCATTTGAAAAAAAAAGTGAAAAAATGGCTTTTTACAGCTGTTCAGAAAATCGACTGCAAATTTACGAATATCAATGAAAACACTCATATGAAGCATAACCTTTATAGCTCGATGTATCTACATTAACTCTACCAATTTGCAAATTGATTGGGCGAACCGTTTTTCTGCCCCGAGAGATCAAAGTTTTGCAAAAAAATTAAAGGAACACGATTACTGGGCCTGAAAATGACACAAGCATTATTAAAATGAAAAAGACGTCTTTTCCTACAACTTCACGTGCAATATCGCCCAAATTTAAAAAACAAAGAGAGAAAAGAAAACCAAAATTTCCAAAAAATTTCGATTTTTTTTCGAGTTTCCGTACATTTGAAAATGCACGTTTAGCCCGTTTTTCATACGATATTCGGTCTTGTTGTCCCCACCGCCGGCATTTGCGTTACCCGTACCACGGGGAGGTTGCACGGTCGGATTTACGCTTCGTGCGTGCGTAGGTGCATGCATGTGTGTGCGTGTAAGAGAGATAAACATCCTTAAAAATCTCGTCAGGGTGATCGAGCAATTGTTTGACATGTTCTCCCACGGTACGCTTTGGGTAACGCAAATGCCAACGGTAGGGACAACGAGACCTAATATCGTATGAAAAACGTGCCAAACGTGCATTTTCAAATGTACGGAAACTTGAAAAAAAATCAAAATTTTTTTCGAAATTTTGGCTTTTTTTTTCTTTCTTCGTTTTTTAAATTTAGGCGATATTTGATGTGAAGTTGTAGGAAAAGTCGACGAAAAGTCGTCTTTTTCATTTTAATAATGCTTGTGTCATTTTCAGGCCCAGTGTTCCTTTAATTTTTTGCAAAACTTTAATCTCTCGGGGCAGAAAACCGGTTTGCCCAATCAACTTGCAAATTGGTAGAGTTATTGTGGATACATCGAACTATAAAAGTTATGCTTCACATGAGTGATTTCATTGATATTCGTAAATTTGCAGTCCATTTTCTGAACAGCTGTAAAAAGCCATTTTTTCACTTTTTTTTCAAATGAATATTGAGAATGGAACAAAAGAAATTTCCTCGTAAACAAGGTGAGCACTTTATAGTGCGACCATTTAAGTTTTCAAAACGGTCCTTGGAATGACTGTGCGATGATTTTTCGCTGAGACATCGATGATTGAATACGAAAATGTCTTTTTTTATTCAACCATCAATGTCTCCGGAAAAAAAATCGTACGGAGAATTCTAAAAAACGAAATTGAAGGTAAATGAACAAGCTACCCGGTGCTTATATTGATTTGGGTTGCAAAATTTTTTTCAAGACTGTGCACACTCGTGAAAAAAAAGAACTTGCAAATTGTTTCTCTCGAGGTATTTTATGAAATTTTTGACTGAGATACAGCCTTTCAAAAATTGGGAATAAATTGACGGAAATTTGTTGTTCCTTTGATTGTTTCCAGCACAGTATACCGAGGACCTAAAATGAAACAAAGTTTTTACCTTCGAGGTGCACACGATGTACTTTATATAACGCAATCACGTTTTCGAGCTTTTTTGAGCGTATCTGCGGGACCCAAAGTAGGCATTTTTTCGTAACTTTCGAATGGAAATTGAAGGATGTAGTAGTGGGGCTGGGGGGGAGGGGGGAGATAGTACTTTGGGTCCCGTAGACACGCTTGAAAAAGCGAGGAAAACGTGGTCACGTTATATAAAAAGACTTAATTTCGGTGACGATCAAACAACAACACTAACAAAAAAATAAATTTTTAGACTCGGCAAGGCGTTTTGAGGTCACCGAAAGATTGCATTTCGAAGACATTACTTTTGTGAAAGAATCTGGGATAGGTGTGCTCCTGTCTTTGTTTCGAAACTGGCACTCACGGACGCATCCAGACCGAATTCTGAAGCGACAAGTGTGCTACGTGCAGCGTTGAAGAGCAATAGGAAAATACCTCGTTGAGCAAGGTCGGCGATAGTTTTTGTCATGAAAAACCGCTCTCGTGCACTAAGGGCACGTGCCTGCCCGCATAGGAGGGTTAAGGAGAGTGGAGGTTGCTCTATAGCGAGGAATGAAAACCTTTCTGCGAATCGATCACTGCAGTAATCGAAGATGCGCCAGGGAGTATCTTCGATTACTGCAGGGAAGAGCCTAAAGCAACCCTCGAGATTTGCTATCTTTTCATTTGCTTTTATCGAAAACTTGTGCTCGCTCTCTAGGCACACTAAGAAAAAAATTTGGTTGAAACACTTGAAAAATGTTCAGCTTAACTGAAATATTTAGTCTCGTACGCACGACACAATATTTATTAAATTGCACAAAATATTTAAATAATGATTCAAATAGATAACGATTTAGATTAACGAAATCGAGGGTTATTTGACGATATTTGGTTTACTCTAACATCATATTTTGTTGCTACGAAAATTGTATATTGAATCTCCGTAGACTTTGTTCTAGTAAGAAAACCTTCAGCTGAATTAACAAAAAAAATGATATACCATTCAAACAAAAAATAGAGAGTATCGATAAGAAACTCCACGCTCCGAAGAATAAAAATTCAGTTATGTGAAGCAAACTACTCGTAACGAAAATTATCATTGACTACGGTTGTATCTCTGTCAAGTGAAAAAATATATATTTACTATAAAAAAGGATCCTATCATCCAGCCTGTACGTACTGTTAATCAAACTAGTCTTGTAGAAAAATGTTTTGAAAATTCGATACCGACAAGAAATCCAGCATTCATTTTAATGCTTCAACTGCAATCGCACCCGGTTCGGATTCCATCTCGCTATATGATTATATCGATTCAATACCTTGCGATGCGATATACGAGGGTGGTCGATGAACGAATTTGGAAGTCTCACGTGGCGGCTTTCTTCGATGAATGCGACAGTATTCCGAGGAGATTATTTAGGCACCGGCTGTTTCGGTAAGAATTTTCAGCAGTTTCCCTTCATCATGGAAAGTGTGCAATACAGTTGGGAATAGGTCAGATGAAGCTGGACCACAAGCAGGAAGATTCGCAATAAGCGGAAGGCTGGTGAAAAGAAAAAGAACGCTGAGCCCTGGCAGTGGAGATTTCATCGGGAATTCCATAAAAATATATTCTGCAATAAAGTTCCATAAATTATTGATGCATGTAATATCCCAGATAATTGGATATTTCTGTGACGCGTTATCGTTTCGTAGCCGTTCGTTTGTATATAAAAAAAAAAGTGTCGAGAATATGGAATAAAATATGGAGCTGATTGCGGCGATAAATAAAAATAAAATCAAATGAAATATATAGCAGCAATTTAAATTTTTTATATTACGAAGTGTTGGCAGTTGTGAATATAGTAGCAAAAAATGTGCGAAAGCGTCTCAATTTATAGCAGGAAATTCGTTCATTGACGCGTTTTAGCCCGAAGGAGATAAAAAAAAAGGACAGATAGAGAAAGCATTTAAAAAACTGATGGGAACGCTTGTGTGCTCTCGGTTGGGACCAATTTACCAGAGAGCGAAGCATCCTCTTTGAAATATATCTCAATATATATGTATGTAAACAAAGATATGTATTGATATATATGGGCGCTTTCACGATGTCACGCCAATTTCAGTCGGAAGTGTTTCTCAAAAATGTTCTGTACAACTTTCCTTCTTTATGGTTGATATCCAATGAACAATTACGATTTTACAATACTTTGCATGTCCGATGTTTTCGTGTATAGTGTACGGAGAACTTTTAGCATCCGAGAACATTGACGAGATTCAGTAAAACGGAGGGAAATTACTTGAAACAAAGCTGAAAGCTAATCAGAAATTCGCGAGAATTGAGAAAACTCAGCGAATTGATGATAACTTACGCGAATGTAAATATTTGTACAGAAAGACTCGGGATGAAAAGGCGCCAAGAAATTCAGGATTTTCGAAGTGGCGAGAGATAACTCTGCGAGACGAAATGAAGACGGAAATCGGTAGCGAGAGATGCTGCAAATGGAATAATTCAACATGGAAAAGCCCGCATGGTCGTATATCGTTGCAAACTAGTTGGGCGTATCGCACGATGTTACTGCCCTGACTTCCGGTCCCGACGAAAAAGCGCGTCCGAATTTTCCGCGCCCGTTGCACCCCTTCCCCATTGACCCTCACAGCCCCGGCCCTTCCCTCTTGCCCGATTCCCACACCTCCTCCCTCCATTTTTTCCATTCCCACCTTTCTTTCGGGCGTCCTGCTCGCCCTCACCTCATCGCTCATCTCTTCATCCAATCTTTTTTTTCGTATTTTTTCCCAACCAGTAGCATCCACCGATCGTTCGAAAGAGAGAGAGAGAGAGGAAGAACGAGAAAGTCGACGAGCTCGAGTGAGAGACTCTCTCGATTCTCTTCTAGTTCTCTAGCTCATAATTCTCTCTACTATTTATATTTTCTGGCAATCTCGAAAAATTTTCCGTTACTCACGAGCATTCGTCTTTAAATGGGGCCTTCCATGCCAACTTTCCTATATCCACGATGATTTTCAACGACTCTTCAAAGTTTTCGGTGACGCATTAAAATACGGCTTTAGCATGTCGATATCTCCAATTCGCATTCTCCATTCACTGAACTCGTATCTCGTTTTTATTTCACAATAAGAAATTCCTTTTTTAAGATAAATCAACTCGGTCATTTCGACTGAAGAGCCCTGCACGTGCAATGCCAGAATGATGTTTGACGTTTCACCATTTTAGCAAGAGGAATCGAAAAAAAAAGAAAAAACATTGATGGTAAATCCATCAGAGATATTTTCGGCTTTCAACCGATGCGGCGAGCCTCCCTCAGGCATCGATATATTTTTTACGAGTGTGGCGTTTCATAGAACCTTATAAGCTTCTGTTTTTTTTTTTTTTTTTATTTCTCCATATCTTTTATTTAAATCATCTGTTCCATAGATGTAAAAATACATTGGAATATACCACATTTCATAGGATGTTACAGTCATTCGATTCTTCTACACTTTTCGATTCAAATCTAATTCGTACAAACATATACGATGAACAAAACTACCAACGAATAAGCGATGACACTACTTAGAGATTATCGAGATTTTTTTGTAGATTTTATATCATCTTCATTACAAGGAGAAAAGTAAATGAGTGGCTCATCATGATCAGCGCAAGTTTGAGAATAATCGCGGCTCGTTTTATTTTTTGTGGAAATTTCTGACAAGTTATACAAGCTTACACGAATACAAATTTTGGTTTGACAAAGTTTACTCGGGGTGGCTGATCATTTGATGAAGGAGAAGCCAATTGAAAAATAATTCTTCATGGACCAACGTTACTTTTAGTAGGACTCGGAAACTGAGAACTGCATTTGGCTTCGAATATGTTTGGTTCATTGTCTCTTTGCCAATAGAGCGAACGGTCTGTCCGCATCAGCGTTTATCCAATGTTTTTCATCATCTCGCTCCGCGGGTGCCTTTTCACTTGCCACATATGAGAACCCATTGGTAGAGCTTGAAAAAGCATCCTCTCAACCAGTATTCGATTTTTTTCGTTCAACTTTGTTTTTCACGAGGAGCATACGAGGGTTGGATCTCTCTTGTTAGTCAGTGCATTTTTTTTCATCCACTAGACGTGATTACTTTCGTCGGCAAAGCTTCTTTGTTGTTCAGCCCCTCTCCGGGCGAGTTCGTGCCTATTTTTGCGATACTCTTTCTGAAAATCATCCTCCTTCCTCTTTTATGTTTTCACAACGAAATTCGTTATTACACTGAAACAAACCAGAAACATCATTTTCCGCGAGAACGTTCTCGCTCTCGCGATTTTTCTTCAATGATGATTAAATTGCATAAATACGCAAAATTCATAATTGCAGAAAATCACGAATTTAATCAAACTCTTCAGCAGTTGTTTTCATTCCGAATATTAATGCACTGGTTCTCACATTAAATTCTCCGCTGATGGAACGTACAAAAAGAGAAGTCGGCGTGCAATTTGAAAAATTAAAAATCAAGACATGCATAAAACATAATTCACCGATTGTTTTTTTTGCCGTCGTTATGGCGCTTGGATGAACCACCCTGAGAACGAAGAACGCGCTTCTGTGGTATGTTCTGTCGTTCTTACAAATTAAACAAGAATAATACGAGAGCTTCGTCCCTCGTTTTCTCTGGGGTTAAACTACGACACGAGAGTTTATACCGGTCTGATATAACCGACGTTTTCCCATCCTTACTCTCTTTATTTCATGTATATGTAAACGTAATACCCGTAGATCTTAACACATAGGGCGTTTCAGGCTTTATCAACGATATCAAAATAATCAGCAACCCCTTCGAATCACTTTCATTTTTGTCCACAAACGGAATAAGAGAATATTCATTCATTTCCAAATGAGAAGTTCAAGAAATTCTTCACTTTTCATTCGGTCAGCTCGACTCTCGTTCATTCTTTTGATAATTTTCAAATGAAACTTGAAAAAGCATAATTTTTTTACTTTTCGGAGAGTTTTTTTTATCGGAGCTTATGTTCCGTCTCTTCAAATGTGCTTAGAAAATTGAGAGAAAATGATGTTATTTTCTATATTCGTTAGCGGCGTGACGAGTGTGATTCAACTTTGAGTGGCCCATGCAGAGTGTATATATTCCTCGTCGTTCAGAAAGGTTATTTGAAATTCATCCGTTGAACTTTGCACCCTCGCGAGCTGTTATACCTCATAGGTCGGTAGAACTAACTCCCACCTCCATCCAATTCTCAGTCCCCGAGCTTTTAGCTTGGTTTTCATCACACCGCGAGCAGATATTGCCGCACGAGACTCTTCAAATCTTTGTTAATGAATAATAAACGATTCGAGAGGGGTGAACAAAATTATTTCATTTGCAGACAGTTTTTCAAGGTATTTTGCATGCGAGAATACCAAAGATCATGCAAAAACAGCGTTATTTTAAGGGTTGTTCAATCGAGTTAATCAAGTCGTGTGATTACTTAGTCGTGCAACAATAAGTGCGAGTGTCCGTGTTAATTGGAGAATCCTATAGGGATTTAGGCAATGTGTAAAAGGGATGAATTTCCATCATAATCTCCCTGTAAGAATGTTGATTTTCCTACAGACCTCGAGCGAGAAACATGCACGAAAAATCTCCTTTATTATCGAGTTTCATGTTTTTACCCTCTGAATGGGTACGACCGCTCGTCGGATCACGCAGAGGACAATGAAATGAAATAAAATAAAGAAAAAGTTGCGATCACAAAGAGTTTTAGCCGCATGAAAATGGAGATGAGACATAGGGGTTGAAAACCTTTCTCAGCTCACGATAAAACGTAGCGCAGGAGCTGACGATGAAAAATAAAAAAATTCAACGCAAAAAAAGATAATAATAATAATAATAATAATAATAAAAAGAAATAAAAAGGAACAAAAAAAGAATGCTTAGCACCAAGGCATGCGAGGAAGTCGGGGACACTTTTTCATACTAAAAAATGGACGAGGCGAACAAACAAAAATGGCGTCGCCTCGTATATACGTATTAAGCCCACCGGAAATTCTTGGCTGTGTTAAAAAATCGTCCTCTATGTAAATGCCTGCGTATATGTATAGAAAATTGGCGAGAACGAAAACGAATGAAAGAAAAAGTATGTACTATATATATATATTATTCGTGACTGTGAGCTTTCTGGCTCGTTCTTCCTCACACTATTTACGGAATATAGAGTCTGTCACGTGCGCACACGCGTCACCAGTGACAGGAAGCGGAAGGATATTAGCCTGGACGTCACTCTCCGTACCGTAACGGGGCTTCGTTCCAGTTGAAACCTAAAGCCTACAGCTTCCAAGCTTTTTTAAAAGAAGTCTTGTAGTTAGCGCTTTTAACTTTTTCTATAGTCGAGCTGTCACAAATAGAAATAAATATTCAAACGAAGCAGGAATATCCTAAAAAACATCGACGGGGTTAAAAAGTTGATTCGATTGAAAATACACCTTCAATTTAGATAAAATTGAACAGAGTTTATGACGCTGCACTAAACGCTTCCAACAACAAATGATGCGAAAATGATTTTATATTTTGTTGTAAGAAATCAAAGAGCTCTTTGAAGGGGGCTGAATAATTTGTGGGGGCTCGGTCAAAGACAATTGAAACCTTACGAGTAAAATAATCATTCAGGCACTTTCATTCAAGAGCTGGCCGAATTTGAGAGTTCGAAAAATTTCAATGGAAGAGCCCAACTCTCGGAACTCACCGTGTGACGCGAGAGGCACAACGAAGCGAATGACGATTCAAGACTCGAAACTGCTTGATTATGTATATCTGTGTATACTATTTTGCAGGAAAGACCTCCGTCCAGACGAGTAGCGGAACTTTGACATTCGGCTAAACTCCTGTAACGAGATTCAGTAATTTCCACGTCGTCGTTCTCGTCTTCCGTCCCTTTTTCTCTTCCCCGCTTCTCTCTTGCGCACTCATACACACATCTACGGACATCTAAGCCCGCACATGGCCCGCCATGAGAGAGAAGAAACTCGCTCTACTGGATAGCTTGTATCCGCAACCGCATGATGCACTTATGTAAGGGGCGTTTCCTTCGAAAAAAAAACAATGATTCTCATGAGAGATCCGTCGAATGATTGGCTCCCAATTGATAAGTTAACATATTGAATCTGAAGCGAGAAAATGTTCACGATTGCTCATTTTTTAAAACATTACCGACTCTCTAGCATTGAATATTCTCGTGGATAAAAATTCAACAATTCATTAAAATGCAAGCAAAGAATTACAGGTGAAAAGTTGTATCGATTTCGACGAAATAGAGAAACGATTTAAGCGAGCTGTGCACTTCACTTGGGATATCGCGATCGGAATATCAATTAAAAAGGTTTCATCTCCGGATTAATTTGAAATAGAAAGTCCGATACTTCGATATATACATATGACTCGCCATGGGAAGTGGAGAGCTCGAGAGCAAAGTACTTGGGCGACTGTAACTCCTCGAGCTCTCTCGGTTCCTCGGTTTTCTTCCACGCCGATCTCCGGTGCTGCTCTCTGTACAACCGCGTTATCTCAATTTGTCAAGAGCCGCGAGCAACGTGAGGTAGCCTCCCCAAGACTTTGCTCCGTAGCTATGTTCATAGAACTCTTAAAAAAGGAAATAAAAACAAAAAGAGTTCTCTCCCACGAGACACTGCGGCGTCTTTTAGCCACATATGAGCTCTCGCAATCCCTTACACCCTTCTCCTCCTCCTTCCCCCTCCTTGCTCATTTTCCACGAATTTTCATTTCAGCCATCTCGAAACAATGAGACGAAGAAAAATACGAATCTCAAGCCAATTATTTCGTTTATACTTTGTGCCTTTTTTTATTAATGCCGCATCCGATGAGAATATTAACTTCAGAAAACAAGGATTCGCGGTAACGATGAAAAGCACTGAGGCGACCGGTCACAAAACTCATTCATACGAATGATAAAATACTATTCGAATCAACTCGACTTTAGGAAGTGTCCAACATGAAACCTCGTAGCTGTCAATCGATGTCGGTGGAGAAGTCGAAAGAGCTCGAAGTTTTCTTGAATTGCACGAATTTGGGTGGAAGATCCGATATTTACTTAATAATGTCGAAATTCTTTTTTATACATAACTGGGTATGCTTGGTCAATAATGATGGCGAGTGACAAGCAATTGGAAATACATGGTGGACAGTCGTTCGAATTTGATTTCAGTATCAAGTGTCGTAAGTGGTATCGATATGGTGTCTTTGGTACATTAAACTACAGGCAGTGCATACGCATAAGAGCGTCGGATGTTCCGTTCTCTCTGTGTACCCTATTCTCGTCCAAGTCCTCGCCGTCCTTGTAGCCTGGATCGAATCGATTTCCAATTAATTTCGCAATAACGTTCTACCCACATTGAAACTTCTCTTACACACGCACACACACACACACACACACACACACACACACACACTATATACACGTATATCACGAAAGATAAGAGAGAACGTGTATGTATATAAAGTTACAGGTATGTATGGAGCATTCTATGTGGATTGGATATACCTCGAGGATTATTGGCAGTGAACTAACGACGAAGAGAGTGGCTCTAAAAGAGCTTCAAATATTCGTCGAGTCTTCGATAAGCATCTGGAAAAATGAGCCATTAAAAAAAGAGCGGTGTGTCAAGTGAAATGGTTTTTTTTTTAAATAATTTATTGAAATATAAAAAAATTCTAGATTCCTCGAGATTCTACTCAAGATTTTTTCGCTCCTTGTCGGAAAATATGAGAAAAACTGGGAAGCGATTCAAGTGGAGCTTGAGACGGAAAGGCCCATGGGAGTCTCGGTCGATCTGTGCCTGCATTTCCTCCAGGTTGAAGTCACATAGTTGTTGCACAGGAGTGAACGTCGAAGTACAGCGTCTCGGTCGTTGCTTCAAGATCGACCCTTTCTTGACCTCTCTCCTACCCTTTCAATTTTCCTCTCCCTTTCTCCACTCGGACGTCAGAGATTTAGTCGCCTCCTTGTATTTCTAGCTCCGACCTCACATTCGATTTGATTTTACTGAAGTTCTGTACATCTTCGGAAAATTCGATACTTCCGAGCAATTACAACGAACCAAGTAAGCGAATCTAGGAATTTGAGCCTTTGGACAATCGGGAGTTGCCTACAATCGCGTTTTCCGATCGGGCAGCCAAGTTAAAATTCCCTTTCGACGTAAACGCGCGATCGCAAATGGAGAAAAATAGCACCATCCCCAATCCCAGCCTCCGTGTTTCTCATTCATCCCCGAATAATCCGCTCCAGATCGTTGTTTCAAGGGATGCTCTTGGTTTGCACGTGAGACAGCGACGACACGTTTGTGGTGTTTGCAATTAATCTGCAAGTCCGGTCCAATCCATATTGCCCTCTTGCTCCCTCGTTCATCCCCTTCAAACGAACTTAGCTGCTTCCCTCCCTCCCTCCCTCGTTCCTACCCTCGTAACCCTGACCACGTGATGCGGGTCGTATTCCTACGTTATTTGATCAACATTGTCCAATCTCAGCAAGCGCCATCATATTTGCCTTCGCACCGAATATGGGCTGGTTCGAGTTGGAACCACAAGAGGGGAAAAGGCAGCAGAACTTTGAGCCAAAAGCATGGAAACAATAAAATTTTCATCTTATTAAATGCATCGAATTTCTTTGCAGTCATTATACTAGTCCAATTTAATTCAAAATACTATAAAAGAAGAGCGAATTAGTTGCTTGTCACGCAAGAAAATTTTCTCAATTCGATCAAAACATTTACAGAGCAATTGGAAAAAAAAGATCGAAGAACGCTCGCTTTACGATGAATCCTGAAAAGATTTTCTCTTCAAACGGGGAGACCGATAGCTTCTAATCTGCAAGGATCTGGGATCTGGACGAAAAGCACACCCATCGGATCACGCTTGCATGGTATTTGGTTGGTTTACTTGCCGAATCCCAATCGCTTTCTGCTCCTCTACTTCTCCTTGATCTCATCTCACACGATCCTCATAATTAGACTTCGTATGCTAACCGCGAGGGATCGTGGCTGGAAACCGAGCTCCGTTTGTGAAGCCATCAATGGACGAATTTGGCTATCAATCTCTTATGACTCTGCAGCGACAAGCTGTCAAAAACAGTTTATTTCATCGAAAAGTGATATGAAATACTGACAAAAATTCGTCGACAATTATTCAACATTTGATCCCGAAATTGTTATTGGTTTCTATCACATTCGCGTTTCAACGTTCGCGATCACTTTTTATATCCTTTTTCGCGTAAGGATCGTATTTGTCAACGATTATGAACAACCGTTGCTTCGATCTCCTCTTCAAATTTTTATTCTGTAATGCAATATTCTGCTAGTTTTATACTACAATGAAAGTGCCTGTAAATCGATCGACGCTTCTCTGCCCACCGGTGGTCCATCGGGGGACCAATTACAAAATCGAATTAAGTATCTTTCGCCTGCAGGCCAGTCGATAACCCCCGTTTTTTACTCTCCTCTCCAGTTTCACCCTAGGAAAATAAAAAACAAAAAAAAAATAAACCCACAAATTGATCAATTTGGTTGCGATTTTTTTGGTCTTCTCTGGACGATGCGCATAGACCCCGCGGATCACTGAAACAAAGGGTTACGTTCATCGGGAAGCATTCTTCGCCATAATTCATGTTTCGCTAATGTCATCCTTTTTTGGATGAATATTTAATGGAACGAAGAAGCTTGTAGGAGAGAAAGAGAGAGAGAGAGAGAGAGAGAGAGAGAGAGAGAGAGAGAGAGAGAGAAAGAGACGTAATCCTGATGCAAATTATCGTGTCACGTCGAGCGTCCGCGATTGGCACGTCTCCATTGCGGACTCTCGCTCCCTCGTGTTTTTTGGCTGCTGTAAATAACTAATCTCGTTGATTGGGATACATCGGAATGATCTATTTTCGTGGCCCCGATATCCATCGATGTGTGAATTGACTTTTTTGTATCGAGTGGCTAAAAAATCGATATTCATTCAACCAAATCATGGAAAAAGACGTGTTTCGTTGCATGGCCAGCAATCGGAGTTTTCAATTTTGAAAAGAATGTCTCACTAGCTGTCTCATGCACCTCGGTCAAATTTAAGTACGTGAAAGCTTCCAGCATCGCCCAAATCCTCCCTTTCTTACACAAACGCAATGAATAAATAAAAATACGGAGCAGTTTGCGTCCGCCATGTCACCTTTTACGCCGGTCACAAAGATTATTTTATTACAAATTGTACACACATTTGCCACAACCGAAGAGACCAGAGTCGGATTCACACCACTTCACTGCTCATTACGAAATTTATTCGTCGCGATTTCAATAAAAATTCGCGGAGCAATCCGGTAGAATATACGCGAGGTGTCTGACATGTGTCAGCGACTGTATTTACTACATATAGTTATACTTTACTACAAGAGGCGCCACCATCGATTTTGTGTTGGTCACGTGAACTCGCTGACTCTTAATTACTCTCGATTTTAGCTCATTCTTGTTAGACGAGAAGAATACTGATAAGGAAGGACTCGAATTTTTTTCTTCGATTTCTCCACTTCTTTAATATTAATTCAATGGGATTCATCGAAACGGAGCTTTTCTTTTTTATCCTCAATTTTTTCATCCCTGTAATATTCAATGTCCAATGAAAAATTTCAGCGTATAAATGTTTCGTGGGTCGCTTTGAAAAATTCACATGACAAAACGAAAAGAAACAATGGAATAATGTCTTGGTAACGACCCGAGTAACGACCTGCTATTTCTCCACCCATTGATGGATGGTCGATTTTACAAAATTCTCGAGCTTTCAGATCGCATAACGATGCCAACAATTCTAATGAGACCGTGGCTAATTAATAATGATCCATAATTATTAACAATAATAATAATGAACGAATGAATGATTTAATGAATCGATGAAGAAATAATTAGTAATAAAAATAATGATAAGAGACAACAAATAATGATTAATACCAATAATAATGAATATAATAAACTCAAACTAGATGCGAAATTTGCATGTTAATGAGAAATTTGAAAAATGTATTTTGAGTTCAACGTGACTTTATTATCGTGACTTCATTTCGAGATCGTATCCAAAATGTGATCGAATAATGAGGGACTAAATAGACACCAATCATTCGGGCAGATGTTTAAGCCCAGCATCATGTAATTTACGCAAGAATAATGTTTTCGCTATAGGGTAACACGCAATTTGAACGCATAATATTCGAGATCCATTTTATATTTCTATATAGATATCGATAATTGAGTAATATCATGGGTCAATACGTAAAGTGTGATAAAACTATTGAATTAGCATCCACACATAATTATATGTCTATATATATAAACATGATAATTTTGTACAGAAGCATATGCTCATATATGTTTGTGATATATACGGGGCGTTTCACACCGATACGACCTGGGTCTGACCCTTCACGTCTACCTGATTTAGTACGAAATTTCTTATGGGTTTGTACTGCTTGTGGAAAACGCTTGCGCGATTTCTTATAGATTTTTCTAGCGCGATTTTATTTACTGATAATTAAAAAAAATATATACTACTGTTACAGTCGAAATTAAAAAATCCGAAAGGAATCACGGAAATCTCGCTTGTCATATTAAAAACTTGAAGCGTTGAGCCAAAGGGGCGCAGGTGTCTATCCGTTGGAAAAAAGCTTTTGTGATAAAAAAAATACAGTAAAACCTCAATTTTTAACCACTTGGGGAGAGGACTGGTAAAAGATCGGGGTTCAGTTTGGAGGTGTGGCTTGAGACGTCATAGGGAGGGGCGAAAGATTAAGCGCATGCGCGTAACCGTAACGCTACGTGGTTGAAAAAAATGAACTAACCTAAAAGCTGTGGTGAGTTTTGAGGTTACACATACTGTACATCACCAAAACCGCGTGTACCGACTGCGGCGTGGCCGGCGTGTGAACGCGACGGTGGTGGGGATAAACAAGCCCACTGATTGGGATCTGACAAAATTTGTGAGACATCTGGTGTCGAATTTTCAAACTATAGCCGGGTGTTTTGGCGCAAAATTAAACAAAAAATGGAAGTAGTTGCGTTTACACCTCGCAAAAAATAAAAATAATAAAATCAAATAACAAAAAGAGAAAAAAAAAGAAAAAAGAAGTTTCGGTGGCTAGAAGTTGGACCGGACCATCAGCAAATATCACTTATTGTTAAAACTAGCATTATCTATCCTGAATATTTTATAACTAATGCTATATTTACACGATGGGCCTACACGGACTTAATATGGCGATTACACCCCCGTCTGCGCCATATTAAATTTAGGCCACGCCTCCATGTCAGATCCCAATACTATTCCCCTAGCCAAAAGATCTTGGGTGGGGGCAAAAGAATCAGGGAATGGTAAAAAATCGAGGTCTTACCGTAGAAGAAACTGAGCTGGACTGTTGTCATGTCCAAACATTATCGTATCGATTAAAGATGTTTAAAAAAATACCATCTTCAGTGACTGCAAGTAACGAGATATTTACAAAGCTTACAGGCATATTTTTAGAAAAAAACTTGATCTGAGTCATGGTGTCAATGAATCATGAACATTCATATAGACTTTTGCAAAAGCACATGTTCTGTTCATACAAATCCATAAATGTGTTTATAATACGTGTGAATGTATTTTGGATACAGATAGAAATGCCAGAGGGTGTATCGAGGCATGGTTAATCCAATCGATGCATGTCCAACTATACGTGTCCGCAACTGTATGAAAAAGCATACCCTCTGGATATGGAAAGCTACACCCTCAATATCGAGGGCATAATATTTATGTTCATGTGCATCCAAGTGTCGGGAAAAATGGACACTGTAAGTTCATTAGTCAACTAATCGATCCATTATTTTGTCCGTAACCACTCTCAAATGAGTGGAATCCTTTACGTAAAACTGTCTACATATTTCACGCGAATAAGAAAATTTTCATATTACTACTCAATTCATTAACCCTCTCAGACCGAGACTTATTTCGCATTGACAAGAAATGATTCCCTTCATAATTTTATCTAAAAATACTTTCTAGTTTCCGAATCCATTGTGACATTTCAGTTTTTTTGTTGGGAAATATGAATTTTTGAATGTTCGCTGCGCGCAGCACCCGGTCCCTGGGAAGCAAAATCAGGAAAATTTACGAATGAATCTAGCATCGAATACCTTAAGTACATCATATTAGTTTCCCTTTGAAAGGAAATAACGTTTGAAGTACGAAAAAAAATGTATATTCACTTTTCTTTTGCGATAACTAAAGCACCTTTTCACACAACGCCAACTCAACATGAAACGCCGACTTCATATTGATATTTCGATGGGTTAAAGCAGTTTATCTCTTGATTTAGGAGTATCTGTGGTGCAATCTAATCTTGCTTGATGGAAATAGGCAGTTAGAACCCCGACCCTACTGACCGATGCAGTTTTATTGGGCCTGGAAGTTCATGTTGCGTAGAAGCAACATACGGCCCGAGAGGGTTTACGAAACAGTGTTTTCTCGTGGAGGATTGAAAAACAATGGTCAAGGGCCCGTACTCGGACAGATCGATACTCGAAATCAAGCTTTTTTAGTTGCTCCTATAAAGCTAGAAATGGGTGAAAGTATCGATCAAGTTGACTCATTTCCATGAGAATGCAGTAATCAGGAGATATGAATGCGATGAGTGGGAAACCCGAGCATCATTTTTTTGCATAATCAGCCTGGCCATGTCGATCGCGCCTTCGCGTCATATTTTGCACATCCTTCTCTCTCGCACCTTTTTTTCGCAATAATCATGATCATTATTATTCTTCATGATACCTCGAAATATTTTCATCTCTTATAATATCTTTTTCTCACGCAGCTCTTTCCGTCTGTATTTTCGTCACGTTTCTCTTCGTCCAGCATCAGTTTTATCCGCACCCTAAACCACCCCTGGAGTTCGCTTTTTTGTTCGGAGGGTTTCACGCTTATGGGGACTTGTTTCATGCATCGAGGATTTTCACGTGGCTTCTTCCCTCTTCGCTGCCAACACATATATAACGATCAAAAATGTTGCTGCCTCTCTGTATACACATGTCGAAAATACGTGTACACAGACACGTATATTTTTCATGCCACATACACATACATCGACATAATCTCCACGGTCAATGATCCTCCCCGACTCATTCAACTTACCCTTCATCTTCTGCTCCGAACTAAACCCACCACCCTTTCTGTTTCCAAGTGTCAGACGCCAAGAGCAGCTCTTCTACTATCGTAAGAGAATTTTTTTCCAGTCGTTGCCCTCTTTATCCGAATTCCCTCCTGCCGCCATTTTATCTCTCCGCATCCCTCACTCCGTCTGACTTTCACCCTCTCGCTCCCTCACCAATGCAGTAAAAAGGTTTAATAAATGAAAAGAATATCAACAACGAGATTAGCTTCGCTCCATCCATCCACATCTAGCGAACAATTTTCGGTCGAAGGGACGTGTGGAAATCCATATTGAAGTTAAATCGCTATTCTAATTAGCAAATCAGCTCGAATAAACTGGAATGAACAAAAAATTCGTTTCGTGACTCAAAATTGAATATACTTTTCGAAAATTTTGGCACTTTTACAGCGATTGTTTGAAAATGGAAACATTGAAATCTCGTATAAATTTTCACTTTTTTTTTCATTCATACCCAGTTTTGTACGACTCGGAATCATTTTATAATTCGTTTTTTCCATATTATAATTACGTTTTCCGTTATTTTCAGCTTGAATTACCCTATGAAAATAACAGGAAGAGAAAAAAACACTTTCTCTTCAGCTAGTCGGTACTGTATATCGATATGTAGGAAGCAGAAATAAATTACACGTATGCTTAACTAATTGCGTGAGCCGGACGGAAGTAGCAGCGGGCTATAATACAAAGGAGCGGATATTACGTGGACTGTGAGAGCATTTGCATACCTATGTGGAATTTCGTTTGAAGCGTACGAAGCTGCGTTGAGAGCTACGACCAACAAAATTCAAGTTGCCAAGGGAGAAAGGGGATTATGTGACGAGCTTTTTCGGAAAAATATTTCCATTTTCCTTCGTCATTATCCAACGGTCAACGAGAATGAAAAGTCAAGCTTAATGCCGGAATTTCACACAGTTATTTATTCTGACTTCATCACGTAGTATAACCGCTCTCAACTGAACGAAACTTGGAGCCATCGCGAAAATGATTATTTCAATGTGAAAGTTCATTAGTTTTTGGTACAACTGACCAAAAAAAAAACAGTGAGTGAAATACCATGATAATCAATCCCATCACCAAAATGTATGATCCAAAACGATCGAAAATCGGAGGGTCATGAGTTGACGAAACTTCCGGAATACATGTTGAGGAATGAACGGGAGCAAACTCGAATATGCGCGTTGGTCACTTGGTTAAACTCGGAATAACCGAATAATTAATATTCAGCGAGTGGGAAGCTGCCCTCTCCTCCTTTCAGTTCCAACTCGCGTGGTCACGCCGAAACTAAGTCAATAAGTAATGCCATTAGTAGACAAGTGCTCTTGGTCAGAGTTCCAGAGTCCGGTTGTACAGGACGCGAGCTTACTTTATGGATGCTCTGATGGTCGGTGGGATTCAGCCCGAACATACCTTTTGGCATGGTTGACCTTTTATCAGGAGTCGTCCTTGGTTATCGTGGTCCCGGACCTCCTGTAACGTACTTTTGGGTCCGGAAGATATGGTTGCAACCGAGACGGGAAGTTAGAAGTCGAAGATAAACCGAATGGCAAATAATTTAATTAATGGGATACTCGATTAAGGTTCAAGGCCACAACTTTCTTTTCGAGACAGTGTTTTAACCGTTAAATGAGCTTGGAAGGATTGGGCAACGATGATTTACCACGTGGGGGATGGTCGATCGACCAGATTAAAAGGCAACCAAACCCACCAAACTTTTAAACTTCCACTCAGGTTCGTCAATGGATCGAAGCTAATAGCAAGCTGATTTGATCGAAACAAGCCTCGACGTTATTTGGCGTGATGAGTATACACTTCCCCCAGCCAACGTAATACACATGCCATTCTGAAAGCTTGAGGAACGCCCCAGGCTCTTTTCCAAGCAATTGGGCCAAGCTTCAACCCCCAAATTTCCTCATAGCACATTTGCCAGCCATGCGAGAATGATTAGGGTGGTTTGCCTAACAGTAGGGGATCAATGATGAAAATCTGTTTCTCCCAACCAGAAAATTACACAACGCTAATGCTGACTATTGTCAATTCCTCGGAACGCTCACTTATCGTACCGGGCATGTACATAATTACTCTTGCGATTCGATGCAGGAAATTCATCACAGTGGATTAGCCACTGTCCTGAGGTTCTCTACCACAGACGATTCCATTCTTCTTGAAATGTCTGTTTCCAACAAAATGGCTGCCATCCTACCCTCCAATCTGTTATGTTATTCTCTCGAATTATCTTCTATCAAAAGTTAAACGAATGATTTACCAGTTCTGCTGGAATATCATTCCGGATAACGAGGAAACCGCGTACAATGCTTGCATAACCTCGGGGACGCGTAATGATCCCGTCAAGCCCTTTACACAATATTTTTCTTAGTACTAAAAGTTATTTTTTTTTCTTGGAAAAAAAACAAATCACCTTCATGGGTATCTCATCGTCCTCCTCTTTTCCTCCATTTTTCTTTGCTCTCGTTCTTTATATCGCTATACTCAACAGTGCCGAAACTCACATTGCCATTCGAGAACCGTCACAGCCATCCTAAGACATATATATGTATATTCATATATTAAGGAAGAGCATGAGGAAACTCGAAGTAGCGGTAGCAGCTTCGGGGTAAATTGAAATTGGATGCAGCCACGCGAATTATTATAATCCTCCGCATTTCGCACCGGCTTGCAATGCAGTCCATACGACATCATGCGAGACGTCGGACGCTGCAGGCCGGGGGGCTCTCGTACCCCATAACTATTTCCTTCCATTATTATTATACCATTGCCTACAGATATATTTGATGAAAAAAAAACATTCCGCATTGATGTGAGAAGCTGACTTCTGCGACGTTGAAAAAAGTTGGCAGTCTTTTCTCTTATTTTTACATTCGTCTATTGAGGATCCACTAATCGCGTATAAAACACGATTGAGGAATGCGTAGTGGTCTTATTATCGAATAAGTCGAAATAACAGAATATAAGTTCGAACAAATTTCAGCTCAGTCCAACCTGAAAATCAACTCTGAAAACAACATGTCGAGCAAGTGAAAGACAGCAAGGCGGTAGAGTGTCACATTAAAAAACAGTATAATGAATGAAACCGTTGGAATTTATTTGACGCTCTGAGGATAATAAATGGAGCAGTTGTTTAAGTGAAAACCCGCAGCGTTCTTGCGTCAGGTTCAATGACAATCCCGGAGGATAATTTTTCCGAGCTTTTCAACAAGTCTACAAATCCCCCCTCCCGGAAAGTCGTTTCTACGACGATAGACAGAAAGGAAAAGAAACAGCGATGAAAAGATGTCGAAGTCTCGGCGTTCTCCACGCCCTTCTCTCCCTCTCTCTCTCTCTTTCTCTCCTCTTCCGTTCGCTTCTCTTGTTTTCTATTTTACACTTTTTTCTCCGGACGGTGATCGATATTCATTTTTGTTTTATACGATGAAAGGAGTGATGAAAATATGTCCTACCTGCCACGATTTTAAATAAGAAGGTTCAATTTTCTTCTATTAACTTTCTACAAAAAAGTAGTGATCGTAAGAAAAATGAGCGGAGAAAGAGGTTCGGAGATCTTTCGGTGTTTTCTTTTTACTGCAATAATCCGAGCGATACAAAATTTGATGTGAAAATGCCCATAGGATCAAATCCTTTCTTCTTTTTTTCCGTGTCACTACTCATTCGTATACGAAGACAGGAGTTTCGCGAGTATATTGCCATTTCCTTTAGATCTTATCCGCGCCTTATTTTCATTATTTATCTTATTCTTCATTCGCCTACGACGGTTGTTGAGCGAAAAATGAATTTGAAACGAAGTCGGGCGGGGGTGAAGAAAAAACTCGAGTAATAAAAGCAACCCAAAGTGGCATAATATATATATATGCTCGGATCAAAAGGGGTGTGTGTGTGGATTGAAGAGACAGAGAGGGAGGAGGAACAAAAAAACGTTGGAAAAAGTTTCTATCGGCCTGCGGAAAAGAGCCTTCGTCCCCCAGAGTATGTGTATTCAGCACTCGAAATTTTCTTTCTATTCGATTAACCGTACCACATCCCTCTCCGTTCCTCCCTTTTCCCGCATGCCTTTCCCTTTCTGTTCCCTCTTCCCCTCTCACTATTCCTCTTCCGCTTTCCCTCTCGTTCTCTCCTGCCTCTTCCTCCCTGCTCTCAGCTTGATGAAGAATTTAATTTAGATTCATTGGAGTTTTAAAGCGAGCTTGCCGAACATTTCAACCTTTTCAAATGGCTTTTTTGTCCTCGAGTTGTCCCTCCCTCAAAATCCAAGTGCCTGATGGAGAAAGAAAGAGTCCTCGACTTAGACGCGATGAAAATTTTTCATCAACCCTCTTCCTCTTCGGTGGAATAAATAGAACAATTTTCTTTCAACACTCCCCTTTTTAACATGTTTTTCGTTCTTATTTGATTATTATGAAAATTTTACATAAAACGTTCACCACTTGCGACAAAGGTAATATGTTACAACGATGAAAATTCTGCTCATCCAAACTGATCCGAATCTGCTCCGAGGTGGAATAAAAATAGGCTACAAACGTCAAAAGCTCGAGTACAAATATATTTGGTCAAACTCGGTATTGACGGGTTTCATTGTACCGAGTCTATTTCAGAGGTTCGAGCAAGCTGGACGCCTCTCCAGCCGCCTTCGAGAGCAATCAATTTCGTAGACACGTCGCGTGTACCCCCAAACCCCTTTGCAGCCCCTTGCTCCAACCCCAAAGAAGAAAGAGCTCCGAGTACATCTTCGAAACTGTCTTGAGACGGCGATACACGCACCTATAGGACTTCCCATTTCGGGTTTACGTGTGTCAACAAGCCCATTTCACCACCAGAGGTCATTGGAACACTATTTTCGATGTTCTACGGGACTCAACGTTTGTTAATCAAATTGATTTATCAAACAAATTAAATAAATTGTAAACCGAACGTTCTCAGGCATTTTTCTGTTTGCTATTAAGGTTTAAAATATTTTTCTTATTGTTAGAAAAAGTTGCAGAAATCTTACTTTGAACCCTGGCTGCCATTATACTATGTTCCATTGGAACTTATCAAATTGCATTTATTTATTAAGAAAATAAAGACTCCCGTAAACCGAACGTTTTCAACGTTGGTTGGTATGGTCGTTGAGAAAGTTTCGAACGTTGGTTGCCAGTCGGAGTCAACATTCCCAAGATTTTTTTGATCTCACGAACCATTTTGAACGGAATGCTCCATAGGGATAGTACATATAGGTATTATGGATAGATGGGCAGATAGATGCTATGTGGAGTAAGAGGAACGTCTTCGCACACAGGTCTGGAAGCAGTGAGCACAGGGCTCGGTGGAATGGAGGAGGGTAAAAATCGTTGATTTTTCTCCACTGGAAAGTCGACCCCGAAAGCGGATCAACTTGTCAGATATATAAGAAGACGGAGTGGAGTAGGTGGGGATTGAAAAATAGAACGAGCAGTTCGAACAGAATCCATTTTTTACTTTTCGCCAGAGCAAAATTGGAAATAAACGGAAGAAAGAAAACATCTTAATCTCTTCTGTTCACCATTTTGGGGGCAGCTGATTCTCTGTCGATGACAAATGAAGTCGTCGAACGAACAACTCTTCAGGCGAGTGAACAAAAGTTGGTAAATTCAAGTGATGTTGAAAAATTATGTAAATTCATACATTCGTATGAGAAGTGTCAACATTTTTTCTTGATACCCCATACATTTGTGTCGCGTATCAAAAATTTTCTTCATGTCTGTCACTGCATCGACGTTTCCGTTCAAGGACATGGTTCTGGAATGCTTCGATCGGCGTTTTGATTCAAGATCCTGCATGTACACATATTTATATACTTGAATCGATGTTATCGTCCGAGGTCATCTGTATATACAGATTTGTCTGGATCAGAATTTATTTCGTTCAAAAATCATCGTTTTTGTTTAAGGTATTGTACGGAAACGTCATGGTTCAAAATCATTTGGCTCAGTATTTGTTCGAGCTTATTATTCGAGATGGCTGCATCGCTGTTTTTCTTCAGCGAGTCATGGTTGAAGATTCTCGATAGCCTCGTAACGAGATTCAAAAGTATCGAGTCGCATCAACATCTCTGATTTTGAGTAGATCCACGATAAACGTCGAAGTCTCGATTCATCAAACGTCATTGTTTCTCACGACACGTTTTATACAAAAATTCCAATTTACTGAAATAATTATGCACGAGTGAGACCGAAATACCAATCTCTCCTTCTCAGCCCCGTTCCTATCAGTAATTCCCACTGGATCTTCTTGAAACAGCGGTAATCAAAGGAAACGAGCAAACATTCGTCTCTATATCTGACGATTCCACGGTCTCTGTCCCACATACACATACACACACACACACGCCCGCGCGAGCGAGCTAGGTGACAATTAATTTGAGCGCGTGCACCTTGTTGGACTTTAACGAGACGTCAGGGGACGAGTGTACTACCGTCTATTTTGACTTGACGTCTATCCCTCTTAGCTCATCCCGCAACCCCGTACGCACTAACTTACGATATTCCAATACTCGGAAACCACGAAATAATGGATAATTCCATTAATATCTTAATCGAGGATTGCTTAGTCGTAATGATACTCTTTTTAATCTTGAGAGCAATTGTCACGGTGGGTTACGGTGGACGTTGACGAAAAATTGACGAAATTCTTGAGTTAATCAGCAAGGACGGTGCCACTGGACTCCACTATTTCTTCCAATAATTTTAATCACTTTTTCTCGTGAAAACCAAGCTATAACTGTTTGATTTTTATTTTTATATCGAGAAAGTAGACGAGATTTTTGTTTGAAATTTTATCTCTTATTTTTGTATAAGATTCGTTCGGTCAATGGTTCTGGATTGGGCGCAAGAAAAGTGCATCAGATTGAGGGACCTGGATAGAAAAAGCGGATTTTTGTATGCGGAGGAAGATGGGGCAAAGTGGCCGCTCGGGGCAAAGTGGACTTTTCAAAAATTGAAGATAAAATAATTTTTCAAAATTTTTTTCAAACTCAGGATATGTTTTCTTTAACGATTTTCTTAGTATTAATGTATCATTGAACAACAAATTGGAGATAACTAACGGAAAAACATAAACACTAAGAAATAAAATATTTGAGTATTTCTCTTTATTTTAATTGATTTTGTGAATTTTAATCTTTAAGGTTTAAGTAACTAAAATGTTTGTTTCACTCATATGAATTTTATACTAATCGCAATGATAACCAACATCATCATCATTATCGATAACTGTGCACCAGGTGAAAGCCTGTTTTGGATTACATGTCAAAATAACACTGCGACAAAATAACCAGACAAACTAACATGCGTTCAAATAACATGAAGACTAAATAACACACGACGAGATACCACAAAAACAGAATAACATATGACAAAATAATATACGACAAAATAACCTAATGATAACCGTAGACACATCGAAAGTATTCCAAACCCATCTAACGATTTCGCACACACATCACGCGTGTGTGTCCGGAACATCTTTCGATGTGTGTGCGACATCGTTATCTGCGATACTTTCAATGGGTGTGCTCTGAACTTGTTTTTTTGAACGTTAGTTTTTTCATTATTTGTGTTATTTTTATCGTACATTACTTTGTCTTCATGTTATTTTGACGAATGTTATTTTTTGTCTGGTTATTTTATCTCCGAGTTATTTTGACGTGACACCCATTTATTTTTTACTTTTGACATGACGCGCAGTGGATCCAGTTTTAAATCGATTTCAAATAGAGTACCTCGCAAAAAATACGGGAAACATCTGATAAATAAAATTTAGTGGCCTTTGCAGCTTTTTTCTTTTCACCAGCCAATTCGATCTAACATGATGGTAAAAATTCGAATGTAACCCTTAAGGTATTCCTTTCACGAACCCGAACTCTCTACAAAAAATTGATTTTAATTTACAGTAAAGTACAAGTGTATGCGAACAGATTGGCGAAATTTCAGGTCAGGTTATCGAACATTTAAGGAAGAATTAAAATTTCAAAAATTATAAAATTTATACGGGAGCTTACGGAGATTCCATCATCACCACATTTCTATTCAATAATTCATACTCTTAATATCTCTAAATTCCTGATACAAACTGTCTCACGGATAGAAAAACAATGTAAGGAATCCATAGCGATGATAAAAATAAAGGGTCATCGAATGTTGAAAAAATATATTAACGATAGAAGTTGGAAAAATGGCAGAAGCAGAAGCTTTTCCTATATAACAGCGACTTCTCAGAGGTTAGGAATCAGTCCAAATTTCGAGTACCCTAGTTTACGACACCAAAAACTACGGTTCTGCGAAAGGAATACCTTAACAGTTTTCGGAATAAGCTTTGTTTTCGTATACGCACTAGCGTGTTAAAATATTACAACGATAATGTGAGCTGAGACGGCGTTCTAACAGAGAATTTTTCACGAAATTTAAAATAAATTAAAAAATGGGGCAAAGTGAACAACATTAAAAATCTACTCTATTGATGATTTCGACTAATTTTCTCGAATTTACGATGAAATTGAATAAAATCTGAATTCTATGAAAAAAAAAATGGACCAAAGTGGACACAACAATTTTTTTTCAAAAAGAAAAGTCCACCTTGCTCCATTCTCTTTTTTTTTAAATTCAAATTTCATTAAATTTCATCGTAAATTCGAGAAAATTAGTCAGAAGCGTCAGTAGAGCATTTATTATTTTTCGAGGTGAAGTCAACTTTGCCCCATTATTTTTTTTTTTTTGACAGGATATGGAAAATAAGTGTGAAAAATGAATTTTTTAACACAACAGTAGTTGACAATTGACAATACATATGTAAATCGCCACTTTGCCCCACATTCCCCTATAAATATATGAATTATTGCAAGGGATGGTTCGAATCAAAGAAGGGATGTCAGGAACAGGGGTTACAAAGATTCCCGGGCATGGACCTCTTCACGAGCGGTCGTTTCCTTCTCCCTCGTCTCCGTCTTACTCGCAGACAAGGCTCAATATCTTAACTATCCTCTTCGGTCTAACCAAACCTCTATTTAAGCGAGTTTGTAGGAGCTCGATGCGGCAGAGACGGAGGGAGCGATAATAATAGTCGGATGGCAGGGTGTTTGGTAGTATTCTCCAAGGTGTGAGGCTAGACTCGCTCTTGCATCAAGGGATGCGATTCCTTTGTTCCGTGCATTCCTCCCCTTCATTCCTGCCACAAACACGAGTAATTTAGCCGTGACTTTCGAGCGACCTGCAGCTTGAAACTCACACTCGTTGGCCGCTATTTTTCACTCGCTTCAAAACGGCTCTGCAAAATGAACGGTCGATGATCATCGATTCTTTTTTCATCGACGATAATCAACGAGAAGCAACCATTTTATTCTAATTTCTCTACCTCCACGGTTCGTTTTTAGTCAAATTGGCCAAATTAATCGAAACAACGAAAATAAAAATGTTTCTTTTCTATAAATTGATAAATAAATGAACAAAATATGCAATTATTACTTCAATCCTAATGTGGTTTTATGAAAATTCATCAAAATGAATAATAATTAGGTTTTCTGGCTCTTCAGACCCAATGCCAACGATTTCATAACTTCTGTCTTCAGGGCTTTTCCTGTGACAATCGAGCCAACCGCGAGAACCACGAGACTCAAGCCTCGAGACGAAGTCGTTGTGGAAGGTAGTTAGTAAAAGGGGTTGGAGAGGTTGCACGAGACGAAACTGACGAAAGCGTCTCTCGAGACTACTGGAAAACTCCGAGGGTCTTGTCCTCGACTCTTCTTCATCGCTTTTCTCTTTTCATACACACCGAACCAGATATTCCTCAAGACTAAACGGACGACACTGATGGAATGAAGTTTGCTGCACACGATGCCGAGTTTTCGTGCTAAAAATACCACTATGTGAGCGCTTTACGAGAGTACAACAGCATCTCGTCCAAAATACAAGCGAAAAAAAACAATATTTTCGATAATCAGTTCGAAAACTTGGAGGACAAATAAACAGACATCGTTTCTATCAGATAGATTTTATCATCGAAATGTCATGACACTTGCAATTGACATATGATGGAAAAAAGATAAAAACGAAAAAATACATTTTTTTGAAAAAGGATTCGAATTTTTCAATGCCTGGTACCTGACTAAAAAACGTTGTGATTCAATCGCCTGCTTAATGTGGAGGATTCGGTAAATTTTCAGCTCGTAAATTTGACTCAAACGCTTACGAAGAATTGATGCAACGTGCTCAAAATAATGTTACAAAATTTTATGATTGCATGAAAAAACAGTTGAGCTCGAACGTTTGAAAAATGGACAATAGAAGAAGAGGAAAAATCTTTATGCGAGTGAAAAGAGCATAATTGCTCTACGAATTTTCTGACTTTTCGGAATCTCCGAAGACGTCGATCGGTGGGTACTTATGCATATGAAATGTTTTCATCGAACAGAATTTCGAGATACCGACGAGCCTTTTTTCGAGGGCTTGTCCCCTCCGGTTCAAAGACCTCACGTCGATTCGATAAATGGTGAGGATGGGAGTGGCAATTTGATGATCGGAGATAGAAAGAGAAAGAGAGAGAGAAGGGGAGAGACCGGAAATTCATTATTGTATACATGTAGGGTAATATGGGGCAAAATGGACACATGGGGCAAAACGTGTCCATTTTGCCTCATAAAGTTGAATTCCGGGGCAAAACGGACTTACCCGAAACTGAAATTTCATAAAATGCATAAATTTTTTTTTTCGGTTCCAAATCATATCCTGGCCATACATCATGGTAAATTGTTGAATTCCACGGTGACATCCCCAAAAGATTCAAGTTTCAGAGCAAAATAGATCCCAAACTACTTTCTCACTATCTATTCGCTTTTTTGACTTATTTTTAAAAACCACAATAGTAATCAAAGTACGAATAAGGAAAAAAGGTTTTTTATTCATTTTTTACAAAAATCGCACTCATAGCTGACATCTTCGTCTTCAACAATTGTTCACAAGGTGTGTGCCCATTTTTTGCAAGTTACACAGTAAATCCAATCTTCGGAGGACGACGAATATAACCCTTCGCAAAAAATGCAAGAAACGTTTTCAAAAGACGAGGACTTGGCTGTCTTGGTGAGCTTTTTTTCTGTCTGCTAAACTGCTGCATTTCGAAAAATTTCGATATTTCGATTTTTATGCCTCTTGGAGGCTGTGTCCGTTTTGCCCCGGAAATTTTTTTGACGAAATTTCGGAAACTAGGACCACGAATAAATGATGGGACTCCGATATAGTGTGAATACCAAATATACCCCAACACGATGGACCCAAAGTTGATTTTTTGCATTCCTCAAAAACATGACAGAAATGGGATATAAGATATGTGACTCATTTTTTTCATTTGCATCCAAGGAATGGAGCCTGAGTAGTCTCATTTCTTTTTACCGAGTTGACATTCCATTCGGGAACAGTCGCTTGGAACAGCTGTACTTCGAAAAATTCCGGTTTTTCGATTTTTATGCCTCTAATTATTTTTTTTTTACGAAACTTGGGAAACAAGGACTGGGCATCAATTTTGGGACTCAATAATAGTTGAAAGACCATATGCTCATCAATGAAACTTGCTTAAATCCTTGAGTGTCCATTTTGCCCCATATTACCCTATATATCTTTGCGTACGTATATTCACAATAGACACGTGTCGATCTCCATTGCATTCACAGATATAGAAGTTCGACCTCGTCCTATTACATCTGGTCGGAAAATTTTCCATCTATATACATGTATACATATATATATATGGACGAATCACACATGGCGAGGTGCATCAATTAGAGGAATGTCGATATTTGAGGAAAAAATAGGGAATGAAATGAAATTATAGGAGCCTCGGAAAATGAGAACGACAACTGCGACAGGTAATAGAATCAATCTGATTAAGGCCAAAATTTCATTTTCCTTAATGTGATTGTACGTTCATTAAATTTTGCTGTAGCAAGTTAGTGTTCGGCTGATCACTCAGGTGTCAGTCGTACTAAGCGCTACAATTCGTTAGCGGTCAACAAGTGATTTGAAAAATGCATATTCATTTGATTAGTCTCGATTATAGAAGCTCGGCGTGTCATATATTTGGTGGCAATTCACAGTTTTTATAAATCTCAATGCTACATGTGGCTAAAACTTTAACAAATTTAAACGTGTCGATATTCGGGAGGTGGTTAATTTCATCCAATGCTCATTATTGTATTATCGTAAAGCGATCGAGTGTAATGCCTTCTAAATAATCTTTCCCCGTATATCGAGAAATGATAAGCGGCTCCATTATTTATTAGTTTTTGTACAATTTTGGTAGGAACATGGACGAGGTACGAGGCGAAAGGAAAGGTTGGGAGCCTTATTGGCTTACGGATAGTGCTCCGCTGACGCGAGAGCGCTCCGTCCGTAGCCCTCTGACAGATTTCTATGGAACTAGAAATCGTGCCGGCAGTAAGGCTGTCCCATTACATCCTTTTTTTCCCTGTTACGAGTTACAAGCACTCACGATTCACATTTATACTGAAATGACCCATTCAATTAGTGTCTAGCGAGTACTTTTCGTTGATACAGTTTTTGTGTATTTCGTGACGAGTGACGAGCTCTTCCGCGTTATTGCGTCTAGTCCGAAAAAGATAGCTAAAAAGTGCATCGGTTATACGGTTTACTCGAACATCCTCGATTTTTCGAGAAAAATAAAAGATTCACCTTGTTCTCTGATAAAATATGAGAATAGCGTGTAACTCATATTATCTTTTAAATTTAAACTACTCGGAATAAACCATGTATAACAGGATTTTTAGCGACCGAACAAGAAATTGATCACCCTTCAACGCTACTATATCATATATTGTTTTATTTTTATTTTTTTTTATCCACGGTATATTCACTTGACCGTCTCACCAACGGTCCGTGTGACCGTACCCAAAACGAATTATTGCAAGATTCCTTCGTGTTTCCTCGCCGCTTTACTCTTCGTACAAATTGGTATCATTCTTACCGACAGCGTGTTCTTTTGAAAAATTTACCTTACCCACGATTCATAAAAATTCTATGAATTTATAACCAGTCGTCGGTAAAAAAGGAATCGCAACATTATGTTTTACCTATGAGACTTCTTTTTTCTGTGTTTTTCTCTAAATCGACAGAGGAAACATTTTTTAGTACATTTTTTTTTATGTGTATAATTGACTGAAATGCAAGTTTCCTGGGAACGATTCTTGTTTGTTTCTCAAATGTAGATATTTGAAATACCCATGCCGATATTAGGACCGTTTCCATTGAGTTGGACTTAAAAATTTTATTTTAGTATTTATTTAGAAACTGCGACGTTCTATATCTGTATATAAAATCGTTTACCTCAATTTATGTTTCTCCATCTGGATACAAAAATGACAACTATTCGCATATTGAGGTTATTCTAGCAAGGAGCGAGCGAGTGTGTACGTGACAAGAAAATTCCCCTACAACGGTGCGGCGGCGTAGAGTGCGCTCTGTGCCTCTGTGTTGGCTCTGGTGGGATGTAGACAGTCAGTAGAGAAACAACCATATAATAAACCATGAGAAAACCAGGAAATGTATATTTAAATTTAACACAATCAGTTTGATAGATTCTTTAATCTGAATAAACACATATTAACGAAACAAAAAGAGGAGTGCAGACCGAAAATTTCAGATAGAATTGCGGAAATATAAAAAGTTAGGTTACGTTCGGAAAAGAGTGAAAATTCTGTGAGGTGCAGTGCAAGATGTGAGTGACACTCGTGTACCGTTTGTATTTTGCTTCAGAAAATTCAATTTTTTATGAGCTGAAGAAAACGAGGTTGAAACGTCAACTGTCAAAAAAGGACATGGAGACTTTAGTGAAAATGAAGGACGAGAAGTTGTCATAATAATAATAAATAACAGTATGAAAGGAAATCGGTAAGGAACGACGATATTGATAGACGAAACAAAAAGTTGAAATAATTGCGAATTTTCGTGGGTCTAGCGGGGGCGGGGCGGGGAGCAGCGAGACGGTGAAAGGGGCAAGTCCGGCGCGTCACTCAATCGCTCGACGACGGCCGAGCCGACGACGTCGGACACGGCATGACGATGATGCGGGACTGTGACCGACCAACGACGCCGCGCCGTTCATTTAATTATTATCCCGAGAGTGGCGTACTCGCGATTATTTAATCATGAGCAATTCGCGAGTTGACCGTCTCCATGACTCGTGAGACATTTCGTCGTCTGAGATAGAAAGAAGCGTGAAAAATAGTGGAATGTAAATGAAAAATCGTGTATTGAAACGGTCAGGCACAGGAAGAGCAAAAATCAAGAATAATTGCCGATATAAAATGATAGTGAGATGAATAGTTTTCGTCTTGTTTTTTTTTTCCCCTTTTATTATCGTGAAAGTGACTAAACACCTACACATCTTTGACACGGATTGCGTGCGCTCGAATGTTTCATACTGCGGTGACTTATCAATTGTTCGCGAATAACCAAGTACAGATGTATATGTATATACAAAATATTCGTATATACAGATAGACATACATACACATTTACCCTTATATGGACGTTACTTGGGAATAATAATTATTATGTACGTGTATATACAGTGTTTCGTGTCGTTAATATAGACATATACGAGTAATACAAACGATTCCGGGCGAGTTTTCACGCCCAGGTGAGACAAATATGCGATGGTCGGTCTACGCCTCCCCGCCGTTTTTCGCGGCTCACTGACGCCCGCCGCTCTTTCATCTCTAGTTTTTGTATGATTTCCTCCTCCCCCCCCACCCCCCCGCCCCCGTTGGTTTTCAACATTTTTGTGAGAAAAACAAAATCACTGAATATCCATTTATCATCCGACACTTCCGGTCCACAAAACATCGCGATTGATTTGAGGTTAGGAAAGAAAAAACTTTGCTACTGTTCCACAGCACACGGGGGCCGTATCATCCTCTAAGAAAAAGACTTGAAAAAAATTAACAATCATAAACTGTTTTTTCTTCTGGTTTAGTTGAAAATTGAAACAGGCGGAGAAAGGGGTGTAAAATAACCAAGATGGCGGGTTCCTTAACGTGGTCGTGCACTTGTTGCCTAAGATTTAAATTCAGCCCTGAAGAGATCGAGCAACGTTACAAGAGCCAGGAAATCGACAGAATGCTCGAAAAAGATAGACAAGCGTTTCGACGACAGGTCAAACTGTTGCTACTCGGTGCTGGCGAAAGTGGAAAATCCACTTTTCTTAAACAGATGCGAATTATTCACGGTATCAAATTCGAGGTTCGTAAGAAAAATGGAACCATCGTTTTGTTTTGTTTTTGAAATATTCGTCTTATTTACATCGTCATTTTTTTAAGCTTCTCACATGAATTTTTTATTCTCATTTTTTTTTAGTCCACACGACACATTTTACAATCATTTTATTTTCAATAAATTATTTTCGTTCAAAAATTACTTAATTATTGTTAGGAAAAGTGATATAGGAATGAGAATTTTTGTGAAGTTTTGTTTTTCCTATTTGTAATAATATTGTAAGTGTAATGAATGAATTCCAACGATATGAAATTTTGGAAATGCTTATCGATGTTTGCGATTATCAAACTGTAATATATGGAAAATTTCAATGATCATTTTGCAGGTCTCATTTTTAAACTTCTATTTCTCACAATTTTTTTCTGTATTTCAGCCTGACTTAATAAAGGAATA
Source organism: Venturia canescens (assembly GCF_019457755.1). Taxonomy (NCBI): domain Eukaryota; kingdom Metazoa; phylum Arthropoda; class Insecta; order Hymenoptera; family Ichneumonidae; genus Venturia; species Venturia canescens. The sequence goes on along the minus strand of NC_057424.1, from coordinate 4,385,543 downwards.
TCAACATGTGATTTACCAGAATATAATAAAAGGCATGAAAGTGTTGGTGGATGCAAGAGACAAGCTTAACATACCTTGGGAGAATCCTAAGAATTATGATATCGGTTATCAATTATTGAAATTCGAAAATACTATGATTTTGGATGCCAGACTGTTTTTGCATTATGTACCGTCTCTTCAGAGCTTGTGGAGGGATGCGTCAATAAGAAAAGCTTTCGACAGGCGAAGAGAATTTCAATTGGTAATGTATTTTTTAAATGCACTCAGTTAAAATTGTTGAATTGAAAAAAAAAGATGTCAGACAACGTATGAGATTGACAAAAGTACAGATTCTTGTTTGAATTGAATGAGTTAAAGCAGAAAATCTTGAGTGAACTGTAATGGGATTTGTTCGAAATAATTTTTCGTGATCGAACATAAATTCTTTCTTCTTGTCCTCTGTGAAACACAAAACATTAATATGGCGCAATGAAAAATATCGTGAGGTAGTTTCCACTGTCTTCTTGCTTATTTTTTATCTTTGCTTCAGAATTTTATGCTAGAAATGTGAAATTTTCTGTTCTGTTGTAGAGTGACTCGGTGCAATACTTTTTGGACAGTCTCGACAGGATTGCAAGAGTCGTAAGTACATTTTTCGAGAGCTCCATTCATTTGATTCAGTTCGAAAGCACTGAAGAAAAATTGAATGGAGATTTCTTGCTTTTATTATCAGTCCATGTTATAAGGTTTTTCTTTTTTTTATGATTTAGGAATATATACCAACGCATCAAGATATCTTGCACTGTAGAAAAGCAACAAAAGGAATATCAGAATTCGTAATACCAATAAACAATATACCATTTTTGTTTGTGGACGTTGGTGGACAACGCTCGCAACGGCAGAAATGGTATCAGTGTTTTGATTGCGTCACGTCAATATTATTTCTTGTTTCGTCTTCCGAATTCGATCAAGTTTTGCTTGAAGACAGGTGAGAAAATGTATAAAGCACAACTTTTATATAGTGTAAATAATTTTTCCTCATATTCGAATTTTTGAAATTTAGTTCAGCAAGGAATGAAAACACTATTGAATATTTTGTAATTGAATTTTGGAAATTTCGTCACTCCAGTAAATTAGAGAAAACGTAATTTTCATTAGATCTCCACAATCAATTTTCATTAACGTTAACTCTACAACATGGTCCAGAATTCCGCCATTATTTTCTTCAACCTAAAATGTTCGCTGTATACGATAAAAGTTTTCATTGAAAAAAATGTCCAATGTCATTATCAAAAAAATGTTTCACTAGAGAAAAACTGGGGCCATTCTCAGTCCCATTGAAGGGAGATTCAGTTTGAATATTCCGAAAACGGTGAAAAATATTGATGTGTGATTGATTGTGTTCGTTTGCTCAGGAGAACCAACAGACTTGAGGAGTCAAGAAACATATTCGACACGATAGTGAACAACATGATATTCGGAGGTGTATCAATAATACTTTTTCTCAACAAGACGGATTTGCTCGAGAGAAAGGTATCGTCACCTGACACAAACGTCAGTTGGTATTTTCCGCAATTCACCGGTGATTCACATTCCATGAAGGACGTGCAAAGTTTCATACTCGATATGTTTGTATCGGTAAAGAGAGATCCGAGAAAGCCCTTGTTTCATCACTTCACGACAGCGGTAGACACTGAAAATATCAAGGTCGTTTTTAACGCGGTGAAAGACACAATATTGCACCGAAATTTGGAGTCGTTAATGCTTCAGTAAACAAAAATTCTTCAAAAATGACGGACGAAGCGAGGAACGAGGAGTGAAAAAAACGATTTTGTAGCGGTAGAATTTACACTTTTCTATGGACGATATTTAGAAAACAAAAAATTCTTAAAATAAGGAACCTTGGCAGGTAAGAAAGAAGAATGAAATAATTTAACTGGATGCGTGTATTTAAAGGGTAAAATATTTCACTTTCAAACGCATGTGAAGTAGCCAAGAATTTTCTATTATTTTTCTTCGTTCTCGTTCTTACCCGATACTTTTTGATAAAAATATTGATAAAGTTGAGGATTTTGCAATTTATACAAACGCAAACAATAATAATAATAATATATTGTGTAAATAGCGACTCGTATCCAATACTTAAATATTTCAAGATATAAATATATACATATATACATACATATATGCCTCGGTATATACATGTATGTATATATGTATAAATGTAAGGATTTATATTTATGCGTTGTCCATAATCTCTGCGATGATGAATTTATATATTTATATAAAATATATATATTATATATATATACATACACATATACATAATAAAGTCTACGGAAAAAAGTATGCGCGCTATCTAAAAACGCCAGCGTTGAAATTTTCATATTTGTACAGATTGGTTCGTCCAAAAGCTTGTTTTCATTACAATATTATTACTATTATTATTATTATTATTATTATTTACGAATTATCGTGTGTGAAAAGTGAAAAAAGTTATGAGGAAATCTAATAATGCCGAGATTTTACTTCTATATGTTGATGAATGAGATTTAATTTATTTTTTTGATTTATAATAATTATTTACCGCATTTTGTTCTTCGCTGGAAATAATTTAAGCTCCATCAGAACTGTGAATAATACTTATCTTGATCAGTTGATTCGTCGTTGCGATGCTAATTATCCAGCTGAAAAAGAGGAAAATCACTGGACAAGAAATTTCTAACGTTTTTTTGTCAATTCAATTCAATTTGCATTCTTCAAATCTTAACGTATACGAAAAATACATGTAATCCGGTGCTGTTTATGGGAGGTTTAGCATTTTCCGATCGAGCCAAAGTTCACTTTCTATAAAGTTATACACGAGAGTTTTGGTTTACTCGGCTGAAAAATTGATTGATGTTGGTGAAAGAAATAGTATTATTACGGAATGGTTGCGCAAGTTTCCAGCATATTCGTCCTCGTAAACAAAACCGGAGCCAATAAATATTTATACTCGTAACGATACGTGAATGTAGAGAGAAAGAGAGACAGAGAGAGAGAGAGACCGCAAGAGATGAAGAGAAGCAAAAAAATAACAGATTAAACCAAATACTAGCTCCATGCCATAAGAGCCAAATGAAACTTGTAACCGTTTTGTGTTCAAGAGCAGCTGTGGGCAAAACAAAATTAAGTTCAATAATTGTTTTGCCACGATGAATGATACGTGGTAGAATAAGATAAAAACTATGCAAAACGGGAGAAAAATACAACAACAAAAAATCAACGTCTTATAAAAATGTGCCAGCCCACGTGTTTGTAAACGATTATTATTTTTTTCCCGTTTACATTAAAATTATTGATTTCATCTTTTTTCGTTTTATCCTCTAAAGAAAATCAGTATTAATCTACCCTTAAGGTGATCTATCACTTGTTCAGTCGGTAGAAAACCTGTTGCCTGTTTTATTCCGAGTAACTTGATATTTAAAAGAAAATATGAGTTACGCGCCATTCTCATTTTATCAAAGAACAAGGTGTAACTTTTATTTTTCTCAAAAAATTAAGCATGTCCGAGTAAACTGTGCACCCATTTTGCAGCCATCTCTCGCACTCGCACAAGTGATAGATCACCTTAATTCGTTTTGTCTTTTCCTTATGTAAACTCATCCAGTGTGGGAGGAGAAAAATTGTTTTGCATGTATTAACTTTCACTTTAAATTTATTCACCTTTGACTTCGGTTCACACTTTTTGTTTTATACGCGAAATTGAAAAAGTAAATAGATGCATGGAACTGATCTCACAGTCCAACTTTTCAGAAAAAATCATTGTGATCACTCTTGATTTCCCGCCTTAAAATTCCTTTTTTTCCATCCAATGATTTCGAGGCCCGTGAGTAATAAACGTTAGGAATCGTAATGTATTTTGTTCTTCCCTGTTTTCCCTCCCTCACCGAAACACGTGGAAAAATGGATGAAATTTATTAACATTCCTAAATGTAAATTGAATTAGGTCCGTTCGTACGATCATATCACATTACCACGAGTGTGCGATGAGAGAAAATCTTTTTTTTATTCTTTTTTTTTTATAATGGATAATGACAATTGGAACATTTTTAAGCTGATCTGCACGACAGTTACGTATCAATAACTAGTGAATGAGAAAGCGAGAATATATTACGCTAATTAATAAGACTGTGTCGACGATCGAACGTAGAAAATAAAAATCATACTGTCATCCAATTTTTTACGATTCAATCTTAATTGGAATTGTTTCCTCTTTGTTGAGAATAAAAATTATGGCAGAATTCAAGATGCTTTAATAGGGCGTGTTACATTTTGAAAATGCTAACCATCGCATCGCAGAATTATCATACTGCCGGGCTTGTCCCTGCAAAGCAAAGATTCATAATAAATAAATAAATACTTTTTTACATTACAATGAACGACGATTATTATATTTCAATAATCAGATTGAGCATGTAATAAATTCTGCGGTGCGTTCTCTCGATCAAAAAAATTGAAGGCTCATTTTCTATTTTCATTTTTCAAAGCAATTATGGCAGCAATAATATAAATACAGATACTCACGGATAAAACGAATATAAATTTTAGAAACCGAAATTCTATTAATCTGATATTTCAAACCTTCATGTGACATTTCAAATACGGTAGAAAAAAATATACGTTCGAATTACTTGAGCGAACAAATGAAAAAAATGAAAAATCTTTGAAAAAATCGTAGTGCCCTACTATAAATGGATAGCAACATGATTTTCAAAATATCGATATTCTCTTAGGGAAAACAACGATTTTACGTGAAGCAGGAAAAATAAAGAACTTTGTGAGGCGCGTTCCATTTATCGCCCGTAACAACCGGAACCCTATCGACATAGACCGTGTTCGAACGTTGCGAGCATTACCAGCGATAAGAGGAACACATCTGTAGAGAAAAATCATACTTGTTTTTATGCAAGCTTAATTTTTAATTTCGCGATTGATAAGGTATACGGATGCATCATGAATTTCATACGGTACGAAGGGGTTTTTTAAATAAATTTTTGCCTACTTTCAACAGCGGCTTTTTCTATAACCATTTACATTTATATATGTATATCTTTATATATATATATTTTTTAGAAATATTTTTATCGCACTCTTTTTTTAATCCTCTATGCGAACCGAAGTATATGTAGATATACCGTGCCTTTTTGTATATTGTATATTTGTATATAAAAATATTATGTTACACGAATTATGGTATAATTGTAGAATTGTCGAATCAAACGATTGAATAATAAAAAAAAAATAAATAGAAAAATAATACGATTCATGAGCGTCATTTCCATTCCTTTTTTTCCGAACAGTGAACAAAATCTTGGAACGGAACGAATGCTTGAAAGCTATTACAAATAAAAAAAAATGGTGCATCGGTTCCAAAAAATGGAATTAGAAATATTTAAAAAAAATCCATACCTGCAAATTCCGACAGCAATGTTGGTGTATTAAAGACATTACAGTATAATAAAGTATCAAATGTACATTTGCATCGTTGATCATTAAGAGCATGGATCAGTCGGTATATCGCATCCGTGACTGCGAGAGAGATATAGCTGTAATTTTGAAAGTGAAATTTTTCCATACCTATCGAAATAATAAAAATGTTAGTCTATTTTTGCCATCGCCCCTACGTCGGCTGACAGAGCCTTTTTTTTATCGGTCAAACTGTGGCAAAGAATTTCAGTTTCGAAAATTCCAAGTGAGATTAAGTGACTGATCCATACCCTCAATTGGCACCGATCGATGTCAATCTTTTTTCTCTGTTTATTTGTTTTTTTTTTTCAGTATACAAAAATGCGAAAGATTTTCCTTTTTCTCAGGCTATTATCGTAACGAATCTTTTACATTTTTTGTTTTAAATATATACACCGTCGACGACGAAATTCGTATAACTTTTACCTCTCGGTCTGTTTGTTTTGATCAGTTATTATTTCTCACTTTTATTATAATCATTAATTGTAATTTCGCGATTTATCATTTTAATGATGAATGATGTTCATTTTTTTATTTTTTCTACATCGAATTTGGATAATATCGCTAAGTTATATATTTGCTTTTCTCGTATCACTATAATAGATATTTCTTCTTTTTTATCTAAACATCACATTGGCAAATTAATCATAAACGGTAAATATAATAATAATAATAATAATAATAATAATAATAATAATAATTACAGGCTATTCTATAGTTGTCAACTGTTCTCGAATATAGATATACTACAATGATATTTACAAGTATTTGTCATTTCTCGCTTTTTTGCCTATCGATTATTCGCGTATTTGTTGTTTTAGAATGTTTCATTTCGGTTATAAATTCTTGACTATTGTTTCGTAGGACGTATAAAAAGTGAAAAATTCGTTGGCTTCTACATAGCTAAATTTGTGCGTTGATGCGTTATCATGTTAAGGTGAATTCGAAGGAGCGTACAAAAAATACAAGTATATCAAAAGAATTTTTCATACAATTCATCGCGGAAACAAGTTACTGTTATAATTGCACGGTTTTCGTTCCGGATAAATTGACATGAAAAAAATCACGAGATTCTCGAAGGAATGTAGCATTCTGTTTTTTCATGAATATGGCAACTTTTGTTTGTGTTTGTTTAAACTTTCAAAGGACAGAAAAATATCACTCGCGTTCTTTGTTCCAATGCTTAATCGTATGATATAAATATATTTATATTTATGTATATGAATGTATGTAGGCAAAAGTGTGCGTCAGAAAAATTTTTTGTACGGCAGTTTTTTGTTCCAGTATTGAAGTCGTTCACCCATCCTTTTTTACTTTATCTCGAAGGTTGAATAGAAAAAAAATCGAGTAACGACTGGTAATCAGTAAAGTTTTCTACGATTTTTTTACGGAATGTTGTCAACGAAAAAATAAACATAAAAACAAATGGAAAAATCGAGAAACTGGTAGAGAAACAGAAAAACGGAGAATCAACATTTCGTAATGGTGGCTAACTTTATAATAATAATCTTTGCGCAGTTCACTTAGCACCGACGGCATGTGACTTATGTGTGAAGTGGAAATGAACTTACGAGCACCCTCGAAACTCGTGCCAGGGTTGTTTTTTTTTTTGAAAATTCCCGCGACTTTTTCATTCTCTAGCGATTGGATAGGTGAGACGATATTTCGTCGTTGTTTTTGTTCATAAATGTTCATTTTTATAGTTCGAGCTCTTCGGCAGTTCGCGATAATCGATGATTGTCGATTCTCCGACGTTGACTCCGCCTCACAGCGTCGGCACGACGATAAGGCTCCGATCGCAGACCCAACAATATATCCTCGAGGGCACCATTGTAAACTTCGTCCTGTTGCAGCAGCTTCTTCTCCTGGACCATACGAGTTTTGTTCTTCAATTCATTTATCACCGCATCCTTGACGTCGGCATTGAAGTACAATTTCGAATCGAAAAGAAAATCCCCGAAGAAAAACAGAACGGAGAAGAAGCAAAGAAAAAAAAACAAAACATAAGATCAATTAAATGAATGAAATGATAATAAATCGCCTATCAAATATACTAATAATAGTAATAATAATAATAATAATAATAATAGAATAAAATGAATTTATTACCTATGAGAATAAAATTAAGATAAAAAACTTGACGATTAATCTCCGTTCAGTTAACCAAAGTGCATCAGACTAATCGAGAAAAAGTTAGCAAAATCTGTAAATCATAAACGCGAATTTTGTCTATGCCACAATTGTTTTTTTTTTTTTTTTTTTTAACGGGATTAAGGAGGGTGGCTACGTTCGTCGAATTGATAAGAAATTGATCAAATTTGGTGATAATGTTCTTCAACATCAAGTGCGAAGACACAATTTTTTTCAAAATTTTCTTCTGCTTAGTTATCGAGTAATTACGGATTAAAGCAGATTTCTTATGCCCGGAATGTATACCTATATATATGGAAACGCTATGCTTATACACTTGAACTTTAGTGATCAATTACTCGATAACTGTACAGAAGAAAAATCTTAAAAAATTTGTATTGTCAAATTTGGCCCTAAAGAATATGTTCACCAAATTTTATTAAATTCTTATCATTTTGAAATTTTTAATGTATTTAACATGGTTTAGCATGGCAACATTGTATCGTCGGTAGCCACCCTCCTTAAATACATTATCACCTAGTTTTGTACACGAACCTACGCGTCTTGGCCACCTTCAAAATTGCTTTGCTTCAGAAATGCAAATTGTTGATGAAATATCATTCTTGCAGGTGGAAGTAAAACAGAATATTGTGTGACTCAATAAAATTGCTTGTAAATATGGATTGATTGTTTTGGGAATTCATTATCATTATATTTTTTTCTCAGCCTACGAAATACGTCTATATCTAGAAACGCGGCAGGTTTGTATTAAAAAGGCAAGTCAGAACGGGCAGCGTATCTATACTCGAGATTGAACGGTTTCTTAATTCCTAATAATATAATAAAAATCTATCATTGATTCGTTAAATTAGTACAATAAATTTTTTACAAATATATAAAGCACGTTAGTCAACTGAAATTAATTGATTAATTCAATCAGTCCTTTACTCCTAAATATATTGAATGAAATACAAATTTCAATAAAAATAAACTGAGAAAACAGATTAAATAGATAAATAAAAAGAATTTCAACGTTAGACAAAATGGAATATGATTTATAATGATTATTAAAATGGATGATGACTGAGTTATAGCGGGTACATGTTCGATGAAATTAACGAGTGAATTGATTCAATGATTTTTTTAAATGAAAATGAGAGTGAGTGAATAATGAGCGTCTTTCTCTCTGAAGCAACATCAACACAAGCTTCAAAACATTCCGTGGCGAAATGTTGATTGTGCGGAACATTCTTTAGTCTCGCGTGGATAAAGAGAATCTTACGAATATATCGTAGATAACCAGTCATTGAACGAAAAACAAAAAGGTCATAAACACAGTTTCGCATTGTTTGTCACTAACAATACATAATTATGCGATTTTTTTTTAGTAAGCTCGATGTTGAGGGAAATGAAGCAATGAAAAGGCTAACCAAAGAAATTCGATACAAATTATTAATGACAGAAAAGTGACGAAAGATTCGAGTTTGCGGTTTGAAGAAAAAACTTAAACAACCTTGAAATTTCATATCCATCACACAGTGATCAAATTTTGGAATTTGACTGAAGTATCGAATTCATTCAATAATTTTTTAAAATGAAAGGTGGCGAAACACGTATGTGTAAGAGCAAGAGAGAGAGAGAGAGAGAGAGGGAGGAAGAAAGACGAAAAAAGTGAGGCGAGTGAGGAAGAAGACTTACATGTTGCGAATCGGTATTTTTTTTGTCTCTAACAATTGTTACGTTCTGAGCTCCAGTTCGTTAAGATGCCGGTGTAACAACAGGCTCTTGTTCGTGTTACAGCAAAATTTCGGTGTCTTTACAATCCCCAAATAAATATGTAACAAATAAGAAACAAATGAAAACGGTTGACATGAGATTTTGTTTGGTTGTTCCTTTTTTTAAAGCTAAAATTTGTCCACTCCCGAAACGAGAGAAAAAATCAATAAAACATTTATGATCGATAATGTGTGCAACAACACAGAAAGATAGAAAATATTTCCCAGTTCAACGAAGAAAAACAACAACACTGGGGTGATCAAAAGTCTTTTTTTCACATTTCATCGCTCAATGGATTGAAACAATAATAAAATACCCGAAACTGATGAAAATATCCCGAGACGTTCATCAATTGCGAAAAAAACGTTTTCAAAAACTTAGAAACTTTGAAAAAACGTTAAAATTCCGAAAATTATGATGAAGCTCGAAAATTTCTCGACATTTGCGAAAAAATTTTAATCTTACAATCGAGAAAGGAATAGGAAAAATTATGCTTTTTCAACCATCCCAGAAAAACAGCCTCGAAATTGAAAATCGACTGGATTGGCAACGACGAATCAAGCCTTTTTTAACACCATGCTTAATGTCACGACATGCAGTGTTTTTTCCCTTTTTTTCTTTATTGCTTTGAATGCGTTACACCACAATTTTGAAGAATCATACTTCAATTATGTACCTTTTTGTTCTGATATTAATGAGTATTTGTTGTGCCACAAACGAAATTTTGAGCACGTTGATGTTGAGAGAGAGAGAGAGAGACACACACAGAGCGAACGAGTAAGAGAGAAAAAAATTTCGTGTGATTGGTGACGCTTGTAAAATGAGTGTGGAAAAAGCAATCGACACGTTCGTTAACCGATTATATTCCATTATTGAATGTGATTAATTACAATAATATTTAAAATGAAAATCAATAAGAATAGACAATGAAACCCATAAACGATAAAGAACGTTTCGATTGAGACTCGAAATGAAGAAATGTGTGCAATTTGTTATTTACGAAAAAAATTCGAATCCAGTAGTAACGAAATGAATACTTTCGAATGAAAGAAAAATAACCAATATTAAAAAGTAAATTCGTGGCAACGAAGTTGATGCATGCTTAAAAAAGGATAAACGAGGCAAAAATTACAAATAATAACATTTGTATTTCACAAAAACCAAGAAAAAAAAATAATGTACCTGCTGTTTCTTTTGGTTCAGTTTGTTTCGCTTGATGACTTCTTCGGACGTATTAAGAGCTTCTGCAGCAGCAGCTTCCAATCTGCGACGTTGTTCATTCTCCTGATCCGCAGCCTGGAACAAGAAAAAGTTGAGTAAAAATATACAGAAAGATTGAAACTTTACCACCACGAAGAAAATATAATAATGATGAATTATAAAAAAGTTTTCAAAAATTTTCATGAAAAAAAATTCAACGAGAGAAATATGCAATTTTTAAAAAATGATTGTTAAGACGTAAGTTAAAACCTTGAATGCACGCGCGAATCTGACGAGAAGAGAGAAGAATGTATTGGCGTCAGCCTGCCGCGGGCTTTCGCCGAAGAATTCGACGCATTCGCGAAAAGCCTCGCCGGCGGTTCTCGCATCCGATTTCAATCTACGCAATTTCTCTTCGGAATTGTTCAAAAAATCGCGTAACACGGTGTTGTGTTTCTCCTTGCCCCTGAGCTCGAATTCCTTGCGCACCTGGTCCATACCTTTCTCGAGCTCGTGAACGTCGGTCGTAATATTTTCAATCGAAACTGTAAAAAGCGAAAAACGGGGTCAAACTCTTCGCTTTCCAATAAATATTTCTTTCCAATTCACACAAATTACCAGTCGCTGCTTTGTCGATGTACATGAGTTCACTCTCGAAATTGATAATCTCAGGGAATTTAAGCCTGATCGTTGCGACGATATAATGCAAAAGACACATGCGTTTGTCGGTCGATTTCGTGTCTAAGAGTGTGTCTAAACTTTGCAATTTGAATCCATATGCAGGCCCACGTTTGCTGCTGTTCAAATAGTTCCCGAAGGCCAAAATTATTTCGAGGACGGCACGCAATTTTTTCGAACTTTTTACCGAGCTCGCGGCTGATATAACCGCATGTATCTGGGGCGTAATCAGGTGCAAATTATCGAAGAAATTACCGATGTAATTCATTATCGATAATTTTGTCGATATTCTCTCGACTTTGCCGAGTTGCATCAAAAACTTATCTTCTTCGGTCAACAAATTAACGTTCTTCTTTTCGATTATGTACTCGCGATACGCTTTTATCTGAAATGAAAACATAAAACAAAGTTAGAAATTATCAACTTTTGACATGTAAACGAAATTTTATATTCACTTTCAATTTTCATCACAATCATATGCGAATGTTGAATTTCAAATTTTCAATTCGAATGTGAAATTAAACTCGTATGTAATTTTTATTATTAATATTGTTGTTATGATTATTTTCAGTTCGTTGCCATGAAAATCAAGCGAAAACGAAAATTTTTTGTTCGTTACCTCTTGATCCGTAGGCACCATACGTTGCAACAATTCGACATTCTCAAGTGAAAGTACTTTGAGATCGAGAGCGTTGACCGCCGTTATGACTTTTTCTACCGGCATTTCCATTTTTCTTCGTGATATGGCTGAAAAAAGAAATAATCGAAAAACGTTGATGCATGTTTGGAAAACGAGTAATGCTTGGGACCGGAACGACTTTTAAAAAATTAGAAGGCAAAAGAGGGGGAAAAAATCGATAAATGATTATAAGATTGTTCGCGATGAAAAAAAGAAACTTCTTTCAATTACCAATATTTCGTAGCCTCGTGTGTTCCAGAAGCGAAACATTTTCAGGCTTTTTGAATCTCTTGCTAGGAAAGCTTTGGAGACCATCGATTTCGTTGGTTCCGTTAGCAACGTGACCGCTGATGCCAATTTTGAATCTCTCTTCAAAGTCCGAAAAATCGATATAATTGTGAAGACGATCGTCGTCTAATTCGTTGAATATCGTTCCCCGTACTTGATTCGGTTTGAGGGCGATCCAATTGAGCGTCGGCAGTTTGTACTTGGTTTGCACCTATTTTTACACAGCATTGTATAATATTAATCATTTTTTTGGAAAGTTTAAACTTCCTATTGGATAGAAAATAAGAGTAAATTAAAAAAGTTACGCCCTTTGCTTTAGTTGAAATACAATGAAAACCCTCATATTATGGACTCTCAAGATTATTTGTAATACTAATATCATTTGATAATTTTGACCGAAGCCTAAGTTTGACTGGATATCAAGAGACTCGGTTACAGACTGTAAGGTTATTTGTGATACTAAAATTATTTGATAATTTTGACTGGAGACTGCTAAAAAATTATTACGAATTCATAAATTAGAGAGATAATATAAAAAATAACACATCTTTGCGGCCTTTCGAAGGTGCGGACTTGGATATTATTTGAAGAAAAAAAAATATATATATATATATAAAGAGAAAGTCGACAAAACTTAGCGAAAAGAAAGGGAATCGAATACAGACCTTTCGTTTGATGGTCATAGCGCCATCGGGAGCTTGCATCATTCCTGCAGGCGGTGGTGGAATAGGGGCTGGTGGTGGGACTTTGAAATCTCCAGGTGCGTGTGAGTTCATTGGCGGTGGAGGTGGGCACGGGGGTGGAGGAGGAGGCGGTGGAGCAGGGGCCGGAGGAGGTGGATTTTGAGGAGTCGGCGAAGGTAAATTGGGGACGGTCGTCGAGGAGACGAAATTTTCGGAGGTGGGTGAATTCGCTGGTGAACCATTTCGTAAACCAGAAACGCTAGTGCCTTTCGTCAATGTACCGGTGAGAGTTTCAAGTTCAATAATTTTGCTTTCGAGAACGCTCTGCCTTCTCGCTGAATCTTGCCTCTGTCTTTTCAAAGCAGTCAATTCATCCTCGACCATGCGACGAGCCTCGAGAGCCTCCACGTATTCGATTTTAATCGCTCCCAATTCAGTCTCGAGCTCTGCTAATTTCGCCAACGATTCTCGTTCCAATTCAGCCATTCGATCGTGAGCCTACGAGTACCAAGTTTATTATTTAGAATTTTTCACCGTTTTTCTGTCGTAAACGTAAGACTTAATGCCAAGAAAAAAATTGCCTCTGTACGATTCGTTGTTTTTTATTATTTCTTCCACGCGCTTTTTTAAAATTCCATCGATTCGTTTTATTAAGACGAAATAATTTGAACGAGTAAGATGCGAGAGTCAAAGGGAAAATTCACTCACGTGTCCTAGCTCGTCTTCCAGTTCAGCAACTTTTTCAAGGGCCGCAGTCTTGGTCTCGCTGTCCTCCATGAGGGCAGCCACGTCGAAAACATTATCCAGATACGCCGAGATTTGTACCTGTGAATTCCGAGGTGCAAATATATCAACGAACTTCGAGAGAAACGAACGCATCAGCATATTCACGGATTTGCAGAACTCATGTGTCATTGCAAAATGAATGTAAAAGTGTCAAAATAAAAACAAATGAATTCCGATAAAAAGTAAAGTTCTGACGAAAATTTCATTCGTTTTTTATCTCTGAGAGTAAACATTTTCAGATCAATATATTTTTATTTCATGCATATTCATAAACAATTAATTGTGAAAATATTTTTTTGTATTCGTAATGGTAAAAAAAATTAATGAAAAACTTATTTACGATGAAAATGCATCGTTAAAAAGTAATAAATGTGTTTATTTACAAACCTGCAAATCTTCGCTCTCGGTGTGTCGCAATTTTTCGAGGTACTCGTCGAGTCCCAATTTCGTGAATTCGTACTGCAGGTGTACGCGAAAATTCATATCCTCGACCGAATGAACGACGATATTTACGAATTGCATACACGCTACCATAAATTCGATATGAAAATTGTCGTATTGGGTGAAGTAAGCCATGAGGGTGGTAAATCTTCGTCTCTCGGAGCAAACTTCTTTGAAATTGTCGAAAGCCGACAGAATTATTTCGTGACCACCCTTGACGAGGCAAATTGCAGCAAGAAGTTCCAAAACGAGAGCTTTCGTTCTGAAAACAAAGAGAAAAATCAATCAGAATTCCCCTACACATATTTTAAAGCCCTGAACTGCAATACGAATTATTTTGTCAAAAATCATTTTTTTTTTTTTTTTTTTCAATAGACATATAAAAAATATATGATTTTTCTCGTTCGTTCAGTTTCGTGTGGACATGAAATACCTCAAGCTTTTGTGTATTAAGCTGAGAGCAATGCAGTTTATGGCCTCTCTGTGTTGAATTACCATGTTGAACCCGTACTGAAAGGTAAAACAACGAAAAATTATTCGTTTACAAAGCGAAAAGAAGAAATAAACTGTCGAAAGAGAGAATTTGTTCGAAGAATAGGCATTTTCAGTTGCTTCCTTTTTTACCTTGTTATTCATGATGGCGCGCATGCACAGTATGCAAACGTGAATGTCGTCTTTAGCTTCGCCCATGTTTAAACGAGCTACGTGTCTCGATCGTCGTTTAACGCCTGGGCTGTCCTTAAGCTCGTGCAAAGGTGGCCTCAGGCATCCGTTGTTCAACGATGAATTATCAGTTGCTGTGCCACCACCTTAAGGACAGAATAAAAAGCGCATATACGTAAGCACATGACAATGGTAATAAAAAGATAATTCTCGTGAAAAACAGTAGAAAAATAATTGACAATTTTAAAGAAAAAAACTCAATCGACTCGTATATTATCCTCGTTATTTTTTCTTGTCTTAAGAATCGTATCCCTTGCGCTCACTCGTTTGTAGTTTTTCTTCGGAATTCGTTCGCGACTCAAGTAAGCGTTGCTCGTGCCGCATCATGAGTAATCTGAAGCTGAGATAATCTATAAGCGCATCGAGTCCCTGATTCTCGTCGTCCAAAAACTCTCTGACCCATCTGAAAATTAAATGGTCATTTCAGTGCTATTTCTCGAAATTTTTATATTTCATTAATATCATTATTTTTCTTCAGCGTCAGCAGCTGTTCTTTTTTTCTTAAGTACATTCATGTTTTATGGATTGATCGAGACGATTTTTCAATCTGATCTTTTTTCGGAAAGATTGATTCAATGATGGCACGGGTGGGGGGCGGGGCGGGGCGGGGTGAGGGAAGAAACGAATAGTTAAAACTCACTCGATATGATTAGTACGAAGGGATATTTCCAAATCTCGCAGGACCTGAGTCGAGGTCGACTCCCCGACCATTTTTCTCTTCTGAAAGAACGTAAAGAAACGATACGACTGTGTAATGGATTAGTATCGGTCTTTTTAATTTATTTCCTTTTCTCATAATGTGAATAAAGAAGAAAGAAAATAAAACAAGACGATCATAATTAAGGATAAAAAAACAAACCACCGAATTGGCATAAATGCGAGAGTGAAATGAATCGAATAATTGATTATTCGAATGAATTACGACATGCGAATTTGCATCCATCGTTTATCAGCTCGATGATTCATATTTTTAATACAATCAGATGTAAAATGAGGCGTGAATAATGAAATTAAATAAAAAGGATGTTAAATGATGTTGAGAGTCAAGGACTCGAGGTTTATAAATACTACAAACTGGGCAGGAAATACTCGATGAATACATTTCCTGCATTAAGAATGAGCGAGAGAGTTCACAACACACGGATGCAAACGCGCACACAAAAAAAAAGGAGTGAGCGTGTCAGAACGGACGAAACTGTCGCGATAATCATCGCTTTTTTTATTCAACTGCCAATTGCGGCACAAACAAAAGAAAATTCAAATAACCAAAAAATGTTCTGTTTTATTCTCGAGATATCTAGCTCGGTTCTAGCCTCAGAGATTGATCATCGAGTGTAATAAAGGGGAGTGGCTCATCAATCACGATCCTCCCAAGATTTTCTCCAACTTACCCGATGGCTTCGCGAGGCTTTTGGATCGAGATAAGTCCGTAACTTGGCGAGATAGTGGGAGGGCGGATCCTTCGCTTGAACTCGTTCCTGAAATGACAAATATTTATCTCCTGTAGCAGTGTATTTTTTCTTTCAATCGATTGACTTCTCATTAAATTTTATCAGCACTTTGTGATCATTCGGTCATTCAGCATTTTTTCAAATGAAAAACAAATAAATTTTTTTTCCCTAATTTATATACGAAAAAGGATCTTCCACTTCATTTTTTAATTGCCATCATCGATTTAATCCTCGAAAGAGTCGAAAATTTCGCTCGACTCATCAAACGATCGAGAGGAAAGAGGGAAATTTTTGCAGAAGGGGGAAGCCCTTCTCCACAGAGCCGAGTCTGCGTCACCCTGGATCCTCCGAGTCTTCTTTATTCTATACCCATACAGCCACATATTATTTGTGAGTTCTTAGAAGCCCTCGATTTATTTCGAGACTCTAGAATAAAAAAAGCAACTGATGCGAGGGCACAGGAGGGGCGGGGGGGGGGATTGATGCGTTTTTTTCCTAATTTTTACATCCGACAAATTCTCGTGATCGTAAACAATAAATTACGAAAAATGATTAGTGGAAGAATAAAAAATGAAATAAAAAGGACGAGACTGTGGAACGTCGGAATCAGCCTGTAATGGAAATTTCTCAATGAACACAAAGAAGTACTTAAGATGATGGATCAGTCGGTAATCACAACCGTGAGTGCGAGAGAGATAACTGCAAATTTTGAAAAGGAATTTTTTCCACATCGTTCGTCTGATCGAAAAAATAAAAATGTCATCGGATTTTTGCGATCGTGCTGCGTACGATGACATTTTTATTATTTTAATCGGACGAACGATGTCAAAGATTTTCAATTTCAAAAATTCGAGGTGTGATTACCGACTGATCCATCATCTTAATCGGAAAGAATATTTTTTGTTTCTTTTTTAGATATTGCAAAAAAAATAACGAAAATTAAAAACAGCTCAGAGATAACGACATAAAATTATAAGTCATTAATCTCAATTTTTTAAATAGAAAATAACGAAAAGAAAACGGGAGTGCTGGTAATGAGTAAAAAGTCGAGAGGGAAAGGGGTTGCAAATCCAACTGTTTACAACTTAATCACGATGAACTCTCCCGACTGTAGCGTGTATAATTGAAACGAGTGAAAGTGCAATTCTTAAGGTTTGGTCGAGACGGCGTAACGCCTTTTTCCTCCGATCGATGTAGAGGAAAAAAGACTTAAAAATATTGTATAATCATATACGAGAGAGAAAAATGATGCAACATTAATGTAGGCGAAAATTTCAAATATTCTTTTTTCAGTATTTGTATGCACGATTCTTATCCATTACTTGTAATGAGTGGACTTTCGAAATTTCCGTTCTTAATCGAAAAGTTTTATCAAGCTCGATTTTAAAAATAGTTGTCGAAATTCTTTAGGGACAGGTTTTTCTCGATGTTGAGATGTCGAAGGATCGAGTCAGCCTGATTGGTGTATGATTCTTTTCCACAAAACTAGATTTGGAGCCATGAGAAACGTCAATCGTGCATGGAACGACTCGTAGAAATTTTTAATGCGAGTTCCATCCTCGTATGACTCACGATCTCGTTCGTGACGCCTCTGCGAAAGTGTGAGAGAGACTAAGGAGATGAAAAGTAAAATCTCGTTTTCGCATATTCGTTACATCCAGCAGCACACATCGAACTAACTGAATAATAATCATGAAAAATGGCGGGGGGGGGGGGGGGGGGGGGGATAACGAGGGTTGAAAAATCGAAAAAAATTCAAAATTTTCGAGAAATGCTTGTCACTAAAAAATGAAATTAATACTCAAACGAACTTAACGAAAGCTTCAAAAAGAAATGATCTAAAAAAACTCTCCAATAATTCCAGTAATTCTCCAATTCTGTTTGCCTAATTTGCAATTCGTAGTTTTTCAGTCCACACCAATGATTCGTGAAATAAAAAATGAGTGAATTACGAATGTTATTTTCGTTAATTCCGTTGGACTTCAACGTTGTAAACTTCAGTGTGGTACGATTCCAAAATTTACAAAAAGTCTCTTTCTCCTTCGATTGCGAGGAGAAAAACTCCAAAAATTACTCCTCAAGGACTGATACGAAAAATGTCCATACTATTTTCGTTCCGAGGCCCTTCAATGTAATTCAAGCGAATTTTCAAGCCGCCTGCATCTCTCCGAGTCCTTCGTACTTTTATCTTTCTGGAGACGAAAGACTTTCCATTCGTTCCTCGAGGCTCTCGACATAATATTCGCCATTTATTCTCCATGCAAAAACATCTTACTACGTATATTTACGTGTGCCGGTGTATATGTGTGCGCACGCGTGTATGTGTGTGTAAAATCACGATTGCACGATTGCAGTCGACGACCACATACAGATGACGATCAGCAGCCCTCGTCGATATGGCATATTCAACAACACTCGACGAGAGAGAATCGTGGCACCCATAACTTCGTGTATAATACACATTCGGAGCATCGAACTCTGGGCGATTCGCAGATAAATTTTCAATATGCTAATAACGATAAGAACGAATGAGAATTGAAGTCAATCGTGTGAGCATCATTTCAAATTTCGCTTTTATTTTTGTCCCCCTGCCCACATTTTCGAAACTTTATTTATCACTTTTGCGAAAAATCATTTGAAAAAATGTCAATGCTGTAGATTAAACTGAATGAAATTTTTTGACGGGAGCAGGAGCAGCTAGTCGCGACTCGTGTCTCAACCTCTATCATACACATCGATAGAAACGATTATCATCAGCATACTGCGGTCCGAAATGAACAGTACTTGAAAGAGAATAGACGAAGATTAATGGCAATGTTATCTCTCAAAAGCCCCCGATTATTTCATCGCTCCATTAAAAAGCCTTTCAGATTTAATTCGTCATGAGGTTTTATCGATTTTACACCCTTGAAAGCCTCTTTGGGTACTCGATGATGCGGGTCCTCTCTCTCTTTTTCCCCTCCTTTTTATAGCTCCCGTTCGACTCTTGACCCGAGTCTTTCGCAATATAAAGTGATGCCATCAAATTGAGGTTCATAGCAAAAGTTCTTGATCCTTCTTCCGCATGTAACGAGTCGAAAAGCGGATAAAAATTCTACTGAAAATGGATCGAATAAATACCGCATTTATCGTAATCGAATAACTTACACAATCGCTCTGAATTCATCATCGATTGATATCGTCAATAATTTTTGGACTGTCCGCTCCCTTCTAGCTTGATGCTGCTTCAACGTCAAAACATTCAAAGAATTTGTACGATGTTTGGACAAAAAGCGATGCTCTCCATTCGTTCTAATCGCATTTCACCATTTTTCGTTATCAATATTTTGCTCCCTCGGACATGAATATTTCTCGAGAAATTATTCAAAGCTCGATGTAGCGTTTCAACCGGAAGTTCTTCGAGGTTGGATAAATGACGTTGTTGTTTGAAAGTGGTAATGAATCGATATAAACCGGTGAAATTTTAGTTCGAAGCGCAGGGGCGAGCCAGCGTTAAATGGCCCTTGCGTCACTTGCGTGTATGGAGCCCTGAGGAAATTTAATCCGCATCTTTGATCGAGTATGCTTTTGTGTATTATCGACGTATGGTCGAATGGGGATCCGGGTGTTTTTAATCGAGACGTTCGAAGGGTCCTGCAGCGAGAGAGAGGGAAGAAAGGAAAGGAGAGGAAAAGAGCATGTGCTCGGGAGTAGGTTTTTTCGTTTCGTTTTTTAGGCATCGTGTAGAAGGGCAAATGGACCAGCGGCAGAAACGAAGAGAGGGAGGGATGAAGGGTAATGCGAGACGGATGTAATGCAAGCCGCGCTATTATACGTTACAATAAACGATGCCAAAAGAAAGAGACCGAGACTCCCTTGCCTTCATTCCGCGATGATGAAGGAAAAAATTGTATACACCATCCCCTGCATTCAGCTGTTTTTCTTCATTATTTTTATCACTTTCTCTCTCCTTTTCTCAGTTTTTTCTTTTCCCGTCTGTTTTTTTCTCTTCCGACGTAAAATTTCGGAGGCTTTCAACTTTTTCTCCTAAACACGAACGGACAAGGGTGGACACGCGGAGGGAACGAAAGCGAAGCTTCTTCCTCGTATTAGACTTCAGTTTTAGCCCAATCGAAAGTGACGCCCGAGTTAATTAGACTGCTTTCATAGGGATTCAGAAAATATAATGCGGGGAACGAGTGAATATTAATCGAGAGCGAGGCGGTTCGTTAGCTAAACGAACGAATTCGTCCTTCAACTTTCGACGTTTTCTCCTTCTACGTATGCTGCTGCTGCTTTCTGTGGCCGAATTAGTCTGATCAGAAAGCTCGCTTTCTATCAATATGAGAATATAAAGAAGATGAATGGAAAGGGAAAAAGGTGAAAAAATTATGTTTCATTGAAATGATCGAATACGAACGACGCGTCGAGATTACTGAAGAAGGAGGGTCGATCGTGAACTCGTGTAGACGATTATCGTCGAGAGCATTACGTCATGCATTATATTTCGCTCGGGAGAAATTGTCTTTTTTCTCTAGTTTCTTTTTTCCTTCCTTTTCTCAATTCATCATGCCTCGTGAATGGCGAAACGTCTGCTGTACATCGCGAGAGCGTTGATCCCTCCTCTTATTGTTCCCTCGTATTTTTCGCGTTTACGCTCGACCCGAACATGCGGATTATCAAATCTTAACGGATATTTATATATACATTTTTTGTTGTACAGGATGTGATAAAATTTCGCAATTTATCTAGTCTCAATGGAACGACGGAGCCAACTTTTGACACGCGCTTATTCTCGTGTTGGATCAAAAATTTATACTCACTTGATCACAAATGATGTCCCACTTTTTCTCGTTGTCGTATTGTTTTAGAAGCTTCGCTTTGTCCGGCGGCAAATCCATCGAAGCCTGCCGAGAAACAGAAAAAAACGATAATTATCAAACGCAGAACAATGACGACGCTGAAGTTTGCAACGTTGGAGTCCAACGGAATTAACGAAAAAAAACATTTGTGATGCACCAATCTTTTATTTCATGAAATATCGGTGCAGGTTGAAAAACTACGAATTGCAAATCCGGCAGAGAACGAAATTGAGGAATTACTGGAATTATTGGAGGGTTTTTTAAATCATTTCGTTGAATTCCAACGTTGCAAACTCCAGCATTATGAACAACGATTGAGATAAAATAAAGAACGCCGTGAAATAAGCTGTTACTCCATTCTTTTTGTTTTTCCCCGAGATTTTATGACGCTGAAGTTTGCAACGTTGGAGTCCAACGAAATGATTTAAAAAAAACCTCCAATTATTCGAGTAATTATCCAACTTCATTTCTTGTCGAATTCGCAATTCGTAGTTTTTCAATCTGCACTGATACTTCGTTACGTAAAAAAATTGGTGAATTACAAATGTTTTTTTTTCGTTCATTTCGTTGGACTCCAACGTTGCAAACTTCAGCGCCGTAAGATTTTTTCATTTATAATAAAACACATTATTACAATGAGAACGATCACAATTAAGAGACTGGCAAGATCTTTCTTGGGTAAAATTTATCTTGGAAAACGTGTTTAGTTCGTCCGATAGATTGGTTTACAAAAATAGAGAATTTCTGTAAAATATTCCGCTCGAGGATGATCGCCGTAGCTGAAATCTCAATGTTCTTGTGCTCGGTGAGAAAGAAATCAGGAGCAAGTGAAAGGGGGAGAATTTGATACTGTTCTTGCGCGAGGGAGGGATGGGTCTATCAAGCTGCACTTAGGGAAGCAAACAAGTCGAATGGGCGAGTCATTTGGTGAAAGAAAAGAAAAAAGAGGAGGGAGGGAGAGGGAGGCGGAAGACACAAGATGAGCTAAGTGCGAGGGTGTCGTCTGGTCTTTTTGACGCAAGGAAGTCGCCGCGAGATAGGAAAGAGCGTAAAAGTGTTTGACGTGGATACGGTGGAGCACGAGTTGAAACGAGCGTTAAGTGGTCCTATGAATATATCAACGCTTCTCGATTCATATTCTCTCTTACTCTCTTCTTTTCTCGTCGCACAAACTCAAATCACATCGCGAACGCGAAGAGCGAGGCTTTCGAGGCATTTCCGGGTAGGATTAAGGAAAAAGATGTTTTTTGCTTGGCCGCAGTCTCGTTGCGCGGGGGGCCCGAGAATCTTCGGGGCGTGATGTTGCACAAAATAGACTGATAAATCTTATCTCGAGGCGTGCGAAGTTATATGACGTCGTTGAGTTGGCTATGACGCTGAAGTTTGCAACGTTGGAGTCCAACGAAATGATCTAAAAAAACTCGCGAATAATTCCAGTAAATCTCCAATTTTGTTTTCTGCCGAATTTGCAATTCGTTATTTTTCAACCTACATCAATGCGATTCGTGAAATAAAAAAATGATTAAGTATAAATCTCTTTTTCGTTCATTTCGTTGGACTCCAACGTTGCAAACTTCAGCGTCATGAGTTGGCTAAACAATAAGCACAAGCCGAATATTCACGCTGAAGTTTGCAACGTTGGGGTCCAACGAAAAGCAGGAGGGGAAAAAAAGATTTGTATTTCATCGTTTTTTATTTCACGAACGGGGCTTGAAAAATGAGGAATTGCAAATTCGACGGGGAACGAAATTGGAGGTTTATTGGAATTATTCGAGAGTTTTTTGCATCATTTCGTTGGACTCCAACGTTGCAAACTTCACCGTCGCGCATATTCAACGTTTTCACGATTATTCATTCTCATATTCGAGTTATCGAGACGCAGAAAAATTGGCTGATAGGTTAATCACGCTCGATTTTGAGCTCCGATACGCGCGAGTAGCAGATCGATCGGAATGAAAAATCGCGCGATCCCGCGAGTACGTTCGTCCATGTGGAAAAAAAGGAGCTCAACAAACAATGAGAATGTCGCCATCGAATCGGAGACTCCAATGAAAAAGTAGTTGACAACATTGATCGAGGTGCGAAGCAAGAAAAAAACGCTTCTTTCTCCGAGCCCATCTTCGAAAGTTGCGCGGTGCTGGTCGTGTGAGCAGACCTCGCATCAGGGAGACAGGAAGAGTACAAAACGTGACTTAGCATGAATATGTGTCCCTGATAAATGATTAATCGAAAGCGTACAATAACCAAAAGATCATTACCAACGAAAAGACTCCGAATCGAGCGACGCCGTCGATTTCCAAACGTTACGAAACTTCCGCGATCGTCCAAGTACTTCAAAATTTTCTTCACCGTTAGAATTGCAGCTTTCCCAAATTTCGAATTAGTTGGAGGACAAAAAATGCGCAGTTTAGTGGAAAAATGAAAAAAAAAAAAAAAAAAAGCAGCAACCACGACAACGGATTCGGATCCGGAGTCGATAATTTCGAAACTGTATTCCTGGGAGTGTTGGAATTCGCGATAAATTCAAACGAAAGTGAATGATATGCGATTTTATCAAAAAGCAGTTTCGTTCCGATAAGGATTTTCGTGTGTGGGTGCTTCTGCCACGCGTGTCCGCATCTACGTGTGTGGTTTTGGTAGGGTGTGGAAAAAGAGCTTCGCCGCGATGTGTGCGTGTGCGTTTGAGCGCAATCGAGAGAAGAGGGAGCCAGACAGGCTGGCAGAGGCAAATAGAGGAGGAAGGCAGGCAGCCGGGAACAATCGATAGCGCCAGCGGAGTCCGCAGGGTCGAGGGCCCTGGCCGTGGCCGTTTCCCTCTTCTGTACGTGCAAACGTATAAATATATCCGTCTATGAGAGCTTCGCGCACTGGAACACGTGTCTGTTCGCAACGCGAAAAGCTCATCCGTGATTTTCGTCGCGCCACTACGTTCAACGCTAACGATCGAAGCGCTCCGAAATAATAAATGCATCGACATTTCATCGAACCCAACGATTTTACGGACTCTCGATGTTTTCCCCATTTTAATCAGCGCCCCATCGTCCCGCGATTATTTCAATCCTAATGATTATGCTCGTGGTGGGAAAAGTTGACGTTCTCGTCGCGTCGCCGCTCTCCCAACGTACGTTTCATTTCACTTTCTCGTGCATTAACGAGCGTTTGCCTCATCGCGACGATCATCGCAGAGAACACGACAAATGCGCCGCTCGCATCGAGGGTGTGGTGAAAATTTCATACATGAGCGAGCGCACCCGAAGAATTCGAAGAGAGAAATTACGAAAATTACGAAAATTACGAAAATTACGAAAATTACGAAAATTACGAAAATACGAAGAGAGAATTTTATCATTTTTATGTGAAATCATGAGACAGTAGCTCGAGACAAAATCATTTTTAACTTGCTAACGTAACGGTGATGACGAATGCAGTTTTTAATCCTCAAAGAATATCATTATATTATTGTTTAATTCATCTTCAGCTGCGAGAGTACAACACAAAGTTCATGAACTGGAGGAGCCTCAATCTAAAATAAAGTATGATAAATTCACGTCACGCAGCGAGAATGACTGTTCGCTTGAGCGATCGACTGAGAGTGACATCATCGTGCACATTTTCTATACATCGCTATCTCGCTTCTCGTTCATTCTCTCTACTTCCCCATCATCTTGGCTTCTTCTGTTTGTTCACATCAGTTTATTTGTTCCCTCGCTTTGCGACGCTCCGATCCGCGACGTTATTTTCACGTTTTTACGTTCCTCATTCCAGCACGAATATTCCAATCCCATTTTATTGACGAAGCTGAAGTTTGCAACGTTGGAGTCCAACGAAATGAAGGAAAAAATACATTTGTAATTGGCTAATTTGTTTATTTCACGAAATCATTGATGCAGGTTGAAAAACTACGAATTGCAAATTCAGCAGGGGACGAATTGGAGAATTACTGGAATTACTGGAGGGTTTTTTGAGATCATTTCGTTAGGCTCTAAAGCTGCAAACTTCAACATCATTTTTATTGGACATATTTATGATTTTAGAATCGGGGAATAATTATTTCGGGGTCCCTTGCAACGGAACGATGACGAAACGCGACCGTGGATTTTCCTCAGCCGAGACAAAAACGGCGGAAGCATAAAAAAATTGGGCGTCCTTGATCTCGTTCATTTTGTCTCGTTTCCACAATATTACTGCTGCACGCACCTGTTAAGAGTTCAACGAATTCGTCTACAAAGTACGAATAACGGGGGGGCTCGTTATTTCAACGCGATAATCGATCTGGCGCAGTAAACGAGGAGTAAACTCCCCATTAATTTATTTTTCGGTTCGCATGCACGGGAGATTTGTTTGGAGGAAGAGGAAAAAGGACGCGGGGGCGGAGGGGGCTGGAAATCTGAGAGACAGTCAAGGACGTTGGCTTCCAAGGGATTTCGAGATCCATAAAACCTCGATATAGCTATAGCGGCGACGAAGAAGAGCCGAAAAGGGAGACCTGTCTACGGGGATCGGGCGAAACGAAGGGTCGTAGCAGGTTGGGGTTGGTTATGGCAGTCTGTTCGCGGCCGAGGGCAGAGTTCAGCTTTGCAAGGCAAGCCACGAGTTTTTCTGATTTCTCGAAATTTTTTCCTCGATTAATAATCATGAGAATGTGAAAAGGTGTGAAATTTGCGCGATGCAAAGTTGATGGACCGAGAAAATTTCTCTCTGGACACGAGTCTCGTTCGGTAATTGAGCGAGGCTAAAAAATCGTGAGTCATGAACGAAGAATGGCGATGATAGTAATCGAGGTATTTGTGAGCCAACTTGATATTCGATCGTTGAAACAGTTTAGAGGTCTAGTCGAGAGCGAGAGGGAATGAGGGAGCAGGGGAAAGAGAATGAGAAGGGGCAAAATGACTTGGCGAGGCACAACATATTTTCACCGCGTTCAATTATATTAATTACTTATTTATTTATGAGCGAAAGTGATCTATGCGAAAGGAGCCATGAGATCGAGAACGAGAACGAAAGATGGGACAACGAGATGAAATTGTAAGAGCATGATTATGAGGAACGGGGCAACGAGTGGCAGAGGGAGAGGGAAGAATAATTTAGAGATCGTTGCTCCAAATTGGAAACTCAATTTGCACATGTGCAAATGTGTTTCAACGAGAGAACGAGTGCTTTGAACAAAGATAATGAGGCATTATTTGAGGTTCTTAAGGAGGGTGGATAGCGACGATACAATGCTGCCATGCTAAACAATGTTAAATACATTAAAAATTTCAAAATTATAAGAATTTAATAAAATTTGGTGAACCTATTCTTTAGTGCCAAATTTGACAATACAATTTAAGATTTTTCTTCTGTACAGTTGTCGAGTAATTGATCACTAAAGTTCACGTGTATAAGCATAGCGTTTCCATATATACACTTCGGGCATAAGAAATCTACTTTAATGCGTAATTACTCGATAACTAAGCAGAAGAAAATTTTGAAAAAAGTAGCACTAAAGAATATGTTCACCAAATTTTATTAAATTCTTATCATTTTGAAATTTTTTATGTATTTAACATGGTTTAGCAAGGCAACATTGTATCGTCGCTATCCACCCTCCTTAAAAAATGTATTCATTTTGTTTCCAGTATTTTTTTTATTTCCGATGTAGCTCCATTTTTTTTATTTCATAAAAACCCTCTCTTGGTTGTTTGACGTTTTTTTTATATTGGAAAAACCATAAGGTCTCAATCACGTCTCAACTCGACAGTGGCCAAGTGGCCAAGTGTGTAAACTTTATATTATATATAGATATTCTCCACCGTTCTATATATAGTGCAGAGTTTACACATTTGGCCACTTGGCCGCCACTGTCGAGTTATGGGAGGACCCTACCTTGAAAAAGCTCGGAGTGAAACTAGCAACATAGAATGGTGTGAAGTAGTCGATGATCGAAATATGGTCATATCGCGATATGTTCAAACGATGTGTGCCGTTAAGATGATGGATCAGTCGGTAATCACAACCGTGAATGCGAGAGAGATAGCTGCAAATTTTGAAAAGGAAATTTTTCCACATCGTTCGTCTGATCGAAAAAATGAAAATGTCATCGGATTTTTGCAATCGTGCTGCGTACGATGACATTTTTATTATTTTAATCGGACGAACGATGTCGAAGAGTTTCAATTTAAAAAATTCGAGGTGTGATTACCGACTGATCCATCATCTTAAGAGCATGGATCAGTCGACTAACCTCACCTCGAATTTTCGAAATGAAAATTCTCCGCTGTCATTTGACTAATCAAAAAAAGGCTCTGTCAGCGGACGCCGAAAGATGGCAAAAATACGCTGACAGGGGCTTTTTTTTATTGATCAAACCGTGTCGAAC
Organism: Venturia canescens; assembly: GCF_019457755.1. Taxonomy (NCBI): domain Eukaryota; kingdom Metazoa; phylum Arthropoda; class Insecta; order Hymenoptera; family Ichneumonidae; genus Venturia; species Venturia canescens. Next base: position 4,358,022 of record NC_057424.1, on the reverse strand, counting down.
ATATTCAATTTCGAAAATTGCAGCTATCTCTCTCGCACTCACGGTGGCGAGATAGCGACTGCTCCATCACCTTAAAGTTTTTAAAGTTAAATAAAAAAAAAAAAGTTCGCGATGAATCTTGACATACTACAAATAAGAACACTGTCCGGAATATATAGAATATTATGTCAAAAATTGGTCAAGACAACTATCACCGTTTTCGGGAAAACTGGCGACAAAGAAATATCCCTCCACCCACTGATCGCAGTGAAACGCATAACTCTCGTCTTTTTGGCCCTGCGGCCAGTCGAGAGTTAAAAATTGTGTTTTCGCACTTGACCTTGAAGAAAATTATCACCAATAAATTTGATAAATTTCTTATCATTTTGACGGATGTAGTCACTTTCCTTAAACTAAAATGACTCTTTAACGATTCTCTTGAGATTCATTTGATTCCGGTAATTGAACCGAGCTATGTTCCATTATTTCCATTTTTTCGCTATGAGAAATGATTTATTGAAACTGAGAATGTTGAAAAATTTGAGTGCATCGAGGAAAAAATGCCCCGGAGATGAAACGCTCTTATTTGTGTTGGGATCTGCATCCCCCAGGGTAGAGAAACGAGGAAGAAAAAAGGAGAGCGTAGTCGATTTTGCCCTCGCAGTGAAACACGGATGAATAAACCACACGCTTTTCTCGTCCGCAGAGATCCGTCGTATACGTGTGGAAGGGAAGCTCATGAAGGAGGAAAAAAGGAGAAAACGACGAGGGTGATGAAGGGGTTGAAACTGTTGGAACGAGGGCGGGGAGGGAGCGGAAGCGAAACATAAGCGAAAAAAAAATGGCAGACACTTAGGTACCATTAGCTATTCCTCCGCGTCTTCCACTCGTTCCTCTCAAAATCCCTCGGATCTCCATCGCGTTATTTCGGCTTGCGAATGAATTTACTTTATTTCCAAGTACAGTTGCAGTCGTCATCAGCGCCTCGTAGGAAATGTCGAAGCAATCATAAGGACGGAGTAGATGAGAGAAAAAAAATGGTCGCAAGCAACAACGGTCAGGAGACCGGAAGGCGAAAATTCTCGTCCAAAAAACTCGTCCGTTGAAGAATGCGAGAGAATAATTATCTCAAAAATCTCTTGATGATAATTTTTTTAAAAAACCTACAGTTGCCATTGTTGTCGTGAGAGTGTGCACCAAAACGAGAGAAAAAGAACAAAACAGAAAAGTATACAACAAGAGTGTGTAATCTGAAATGCACTTCCGTGAACGAGAACCAATTGCCAGTGTCCTCATCGTACAAATCTGTGTGCACATAAACACACGAATATGCTTAGAGCAGCATAATTTACACGCAGCATTTTTTCCTGTTTAGCCTCGTGCTGGTTGACGATTCGTAGCGCTAGCGGAAGTTTGACATGGAAGCGAGGAAAATCGTTCGTTACGCAAGCTTAGCTCGCAAAATCATTTTCCCTCCTCCATTTTGCCTTATTTTAAGGAGAAACAACAATGCGAGTACGGGGCTCGTCGTCTTAATTCACTCGCGAGTAAAAGTAACGTATGACTCAGTGGAAACAACGATGTGTGTCCTCCGTCCTCCGTTCCGCATCCTCCATATTCTCACACATACGGACGCGTGCGTTTCCTATTTGCGTAGGAAATGAAGAGAGGATATCCACGCGGTTTATACGCTCTACGGAAGCTGACGTAGGCGCGCCCCACGCGCTTTTTTTCTCTCGGAATTTCCATTTTCGAAGATTTAATCGTTGCTCGCGTGCTGAAGGCGATTCGCTCGATTCACGAGACAATAATAAGCAGCCCTCTATTATTGTTTCTATGCCCGATCATTCAGTTGAGGAAGGTGAACAAAAAGTTCTTTCGTCACTGGAAACAGCTTTACGAAAAAGCGCTTCTCGGTGTTGATAAAATTTGTAGTTTTTTTTCTCGCGGTGGTAAACGTCTAGAATGCCCTTTATCGGACCTGGAAGTCGAGCCTCGTTCGTCGAAGCGCAGTATTTACTTTCCTGCATCGGTAAATAAAAAATAAAAATTCTCTCGTCTTCGTTGTCACCGGGCTTGGCAGTGAAGAGACGAGAAAGAAAATAGAGAGATGAGCAGTAAAGGAGGGAGAAAAAAGCTACGAAATAGTACGAAGAACAAAAATGATGGAGGAAAGAAAAAGAAAACAAAAACAATATCGACGAAACGTGCTCTCACACACGCACGCGCATACATACACGCGCGCACGCGCGCGCGCGTGCATATCCGTTCACCATCTCATTTATTAATAGAATCACAGTCTCACGGGTAAACCGATATAGAAGGGGAGTGGCGTGTTTCGGTCGCAAAGCTTCGAATTTAGAGGGACGAAGGATCGAGAGAATTTCTCGACGACTTTCCCCATTTCTTCCCTTTATTTATTCCGCCAAATTCGTACTTTCGTCATCGCTCGTGTTTATGTTCTTTTATAATGCGAGCGACGACGATAAACTTGAGAAAAAAAGGCTGGATAACGAGTGACGAGATGATCGTAAATCGGGAGATGTGGAGATTAAAATCTTAGCGAAGAAAAAAGTTGTCGGAGAGTGCCTCATTTTGTTTCCATGAAAAAAAAGTGTCATATTCAGAGGATAGTAAAAATCCATCATTGAAAACCCAAAAAAGGCCACCATGACAAAAGTATTGAACGAGCACCTCGTGAAAAGTTCGTAAAAAATTAGTAACCGTTAAAACTGTGCCCATTTTTGGTAGAAAAAATCTCGTCTCACTCGAGAGGCTCGACGAAAATGAAACAAAAAATTGGACTGTGACCAGTTTCTGGGAGTTTTTTAGAAAAGGTCGTAGGACTCTTCTACGTCGTTTCTCGTATTTTATTCCGTACAAGGGGATTAAAGACGACGAAAAAGGAAATAAAAGAAGAATAGAGAGAGAGAGAGAGAGAGAGAGAGAGAGAGAGAGAGAGAGAGAGACGTTGGAGTCGATCGTGTTCGGGGTCCATGCGAGAGTTTCGAGCGGCTTTCGTTCCCTCCAAGAGTGGAGGCAAAAGTCTCTGACCGAGCTGCTGCGAGCACTAAAGAACGAGAGACTCACAACGAGCCTCTACTCGCCCTGTGTAAACCCATTTCTATATACGTGTTTACGCGCATATGGGCTGTTCCCTGAAGAATCAACGAGTCTGCTCGTTGTCGAATTCAAATTCCATCCATCCCAAGAGCCACCACATTTATCTCAACGTTTTTTTTCTTCCAATTTCAAATACGTTTGCTAATTTTCCATTTGACCATTTGCAGAGTTGAAAAACAATTCTACAGAGGTTTGTCATTGCGACAGAATTTTGTAAATCCACCCGCACTGAACAAAAATATAATTAAATGCAGCGCCGAAAATAAAAAAATAAATAAACAACCGTCCAGCCCTGTCCGGCCACGGCTTAGAAAACCCCCTACGTGTTTATATACAAAATATATATGGACACTTAACTATGCCATATAATATGTATTCTGGTCATGTTGTTGGTCGTTGGCCGCTCGACCCCCTCCCGCCCAACACCTACAATAGCCAAGGTACGTCCGTATAGGCGATTCCATGAATAATTAATCCGATTCGAAAAATAATGATAACCCGATCACACGAAGCGTCGAATTTCACCGAGACTCGGCGATTCTTTCTTTTTTCTCCTATTCATTCGGCATATTTACAGTTGGGAAAATTCCAATAAATTATTTGGGGACGAACGAAATTCGTTTTTCAACTTTTTTTCCTCGAAAATACTGATTTCGTTCGAATAACTGATGAACTGGGCCGTTACAAATAAAATGAAAAGGCAGATAAAAGGTTAATGCGATCAATCGCGATGAAAATCAAGTTCATCCAATCAGTCCCGAGGCTTAATAAATTTAATTTTATTTTTATTGCACGGTTATCAAGGCAAGTATCATTTCGCACGAAACGCCTGACGCGGCTGTACATATATATACAAATACTGAAGTTGGTACTAATATATCGAAAGATTCGTGTGCGTTCGGGAATCTCGTGCATTGTGGTCGTGGTCACAGAGCCTCCAGGCGACTTGTACGCAGCTCGGGCGCTCGTGTTTCGAGACTCCTTCGGGCTCTCTCTCCCACTCTCGTGCTTCTGCTTCGCGTGGGCGTGGGCGAGAAGGTTTGATTCATTTGTGAAAGAAGCACAAAGATCGCCCGAAAAAGGCGTTAAATAGTACGAGGAAAATGGTTTTCATGAGCGATCAAGGGTCCTTCTCACCTCTTTTGAATCAGATTCGTGCTCAAAAGAATTCTTGAGTCATCCAGATTTTGGGGAACTCAAAAAATATTTTTTCGACTGTTAAAAAAGCAGTTGTAGAATATCGATTGGAGCTGAATCCCGCTTCAGAGTAATCCATCAATTTTTCATGAGTCGAAACAAAAATTTGCACTTCGATTCCAGTGGATTCTTCACTTTCAAATCACTTAAATTTGAAGAATTTCTTTCGCAGACTTTTCCTCCATTTATTTTCTCATCGACGAATCAATCGATACTTCAATGCAGTCTTTCAAGTTCAATATTCCGAGACGATAAAAATTTTACGAGCATGTATACAAGGATTCGAGAACGCGATGGACTCACGCGTACACAGGTACTGACGTCATCAACTTTTTTTTCACTGGTAGTGCAATAATTCACTATCTTTATGCGAATTGAAGGTGCGAAATTGCAGAGAAACTTTGCGCAACTTCGACAGAAAGTAAAAAATGACAAATTTTCAAGAATCACTAAGGAAGTTAACGCGAATCTAATGGAAATCGAAAATTCCAACTTTAACACTTGACATTTTGAAATTCCGGGAATACACCATGCGTCTATTCCCGGAATTATTAGAGAATTAGAATTATTATCCTCCCAACTTTGAAGAGCCAAAAACGAAAATAAGAAAGTAAATTGCTTTTAGAGACCAATGATGTCTTAAAAAACCCTTGTTAACGTTGAAAATAACTTGGGAATGGAAAAAGAAAAAACACTTTTTGAGGTTAACGAGTAATAACGGCATAAACAGCGGAAGTTTTGACATCCCATGAGCCAGCTGGTTTAAAATATAGATAGATATGCATACGCATGTAAATAGAAGATGGCTGTTGTCACACACTTTGCGCTTGACGATTTTACTACGAAAGCATTTTAACCGTTATCATAATATTCAAAATTTATCAATCTTAACAAATAAGTTTAACAAAATTTTGATAATAGCGAAAATAAATTTTAATCTTTTTTTTTATCATCGGGAGAGCAAAAAAGCTCAGTTGCTTTTTTGAATCACAAGTAACGCAAGATCTTCCTTAAGGATGTATGTAAAAAATATCGACGTGTCAAATTTTTCATGAATTTGAAATATTTAATAGAGTTGATCACATCGATCAAAGTTGATCTGCATCGATTGAAAAAAAGAAAAAGGTACTTAGCCGATGGTTAAAAAGAAATATTTAAGAATTAAACCCGCATTTAAATCCGTGTCATTTGTACCGGAAGTTGACAAAATCGAACTAAAATGATAAAAAAGTGTATGAATCGTTGTCAACGCACGGCCAAAAAAAAAATTTTAGAAACTTCAAAGTTTTATCGATTTTTTGACGCAAAAAAAACCCACTGTTTCCGATGTCGTTGTGGAGATATTTGGGGTTAACTTTTGACGTTTTAGCGGCGTTTTGTAGTTAGTACGTTCGCTATATTGAACATGTAATTTGATTGGCTCGCTTGTGCTTGACCACAGTTATCAAATTGGATATTAATTTTATTAAAAATCGTAAATTATGATTCAAAATGACATAGTTTTTTTATTAAAAATTATAAAATGCAAACAGAAATGATTCGCCATTGACATTTTAACATAAGACATAACCTTAAAAAATAAATAGATGTACTGCGGAATTAATCTTACATACATCCTTAAGTCGATGGATCGGTCGGTAATCACACCTCGAATTTTTGAAATTGAAACTCTTTGACATCGTTCGTCCGATTAAAATAATAAAAATGTCATCGTACGCAGCACGATCGCAAAAATCCGATGACATTTTTATTTTTTCGATCAGACGAACGATGTGGAAAAATTTCCTTTTCAAAATTTGCAGTTATCTCTCTCGCACTCACGGTTGTGATTACCGACTGATTCATCATCTTAAGGAAAAACGTCAATCTCCGCCCCCCCCCCCCTCCGCCCCTCGACAAATCGATAGAACATTTTCTTCTATACTCGTTCGGCTATGCAGTCTATACCAGCGCCAAGACGAGAGCCGTATCATCCGAAAACGAAAGAAAAATAAAGTAAAAATATATCGTGTCTGGAGTGAAACTGACTGAAGCAATTTGAGAGTCACGCGAGACCACGAGAAGGAACAGTGGCGAGCTTTCATGAATCGGACCATTGAATTCATTGAGTTTTACGCGCAGAGTTCAAGTGAGCGACCAAATAGTCGTGGGATTGTGTTTTCTTTCGTACAACAAATTTGCAACGCAGCTCGTTTTCGAACAAATATTATTTTACACGGAAACAGAGCGTAACTCAACAATTCGGTGTAATTGACCTTAAAAATAGCCCTCGCACGCTGAGAAACGAGGTAAAAAGTGAAAAAATTATATTTACTTTACACGATTTTTCCACTGCGATGCGTCGAACAGCTGTGCAGCAATTTCCACCGTGACAGTCGATAAAAATAACGTGCAACTCGGTGATATCGAAACGGATATTTCCAGGTTGAGAACATGGCACTGAACATTACGATATTTTTCTAATAAAAAAAATTCAAAGAAAAATACTTCCCGATACATTCAGAGTGATTCATGGGCAATTAAAAAAACAGCGCTACCGATTCGTCGACCAAAGTCGAAGATTTGGGAAACGATTTCTCGAAAAAATGAGGCCTGAAATGTCAATGAAATTTTTTAAATTTCCATTCGAAGGTAAATTTATCGATCAGTTTGTCAAAATTATTCTTCGTCATTCTTCAAAAATAATCATTTCAATAAATCGTTATTTGCGCTTCAACAAACAAATCGACTCATAAATTATGTAACGCTATTATCGATTCGGAGAGGACAACAATGAAGAGTGAGAAAAATCGATTGGAAGATCTCGCTTTTCCTCGTGTCGTGATCTGAGAAAAAGAAAAGAGAATAAAAATAGAGAGATGCCCATGGTCGTTGCATAGCCCGAAGCACCATGCAGCAGCATCTCAGAAGAAGAAGAAGAAGAAGAAGAAGAAGAAGAAGAAGAAGAAGAAGAAGAAGAAGGCGTTGTAACGTGACTCGTAGGCTGATCCGTATCAACGAGCGCATACGCTTTCATACACGCGTACCTATCTCTATATAGACTTGTCTCTTTCTTTCTCTTCCTCCTACCTTTACATTAAAAAAAATATTATATATATACACGTATAGAATAATATATGGGGTCTATATCTCGTAACTTATACGTTATATTATACCGCAAACGCCTGGAATTCCTCTGACGTATGCTTGTACTTTGCCAATTTTTGTTTCGCGCTCTAAAACGTCGGGAAAAACGTATGTGTCAGCAAGTTTTTTTATATTCATTTTCATCGGTTACGAAAAGTTTATCTGGAACGTAGGATTATTAAAAAAAAAACCGGTGGATGCGACATCAAAGAATTTTGGGAATCGGTCAATACTTCATTAACGTTTGCACTGATTTAGATGTTCTTCTCGATTTTAAGTAGGATGACAGCGGGGAAAAAAAACTCAAACATATATTGTGGTTATGGTCGAAAATGTTGTGTCACTTTGATGTGATTACGAACCGAAATATCTTAACGCTGAGTATAGATATTTCGGTGTCATCAATTTGTCGTTAGTTGAAAATGTACGAGAATATATTTTTTGTAGTCGATCGAACGGTTGATGCAAATACGCGGGAAATATATTCTCGGGGAATTCAATCTAACGTTTGACCGACGCTGTTATTAATCTCGGAGACACTCGCGTATTTTATATGATCAATATGAAGAGTAATTTCGAAGGAGTGAATTAATAAAAATAATAATAAACAACGTTTCAGTGGATTAGTAATAGAGATGATGTCAAAAATAGGATAGTTGAAAATGTATTAGTACGTTTTTGACATTAATTAAAAAATAGGATTTACTGAGCATAAGAAGAAATTTAGACAAGTCGAGGATGAAATCAATTGTTCGAAGAATAAAAAATGGCGTCGTTACTCACTAAAACTTTGGTGAATCGTTTTTCGAGCTCGCCGGTATCGGGCATCGGTTGTCTTGGTGCGCTTCTAATACTTCCGGTTCTGGTGTGAGGGCCACCAAGGCTAGCGCCACCGCCGGACATAACGTTGCCCAGGCTTGGCTGACAATATTGTTGTTGTTGGTGATGTAGACTGTTGGTTTTGAGTCCGAAACCGAGACTCTCCCGCATACCAGAAACACCGACGACGTTGTTTCCAACGCCGATATTCGAGCCGGGTCTCGAAGCCTCAAGATTCCCAGCGCTCTCGTTGTTGTATCGACTGTTTACGATCCCCATTGTTTATTGCGGTTTCATGAAAAATCACTCAAATATCACTTTATTGTAAATTTCACACTCGTCATAAAAGCCGGAAAAGCTGTCGAGGGCACAACCAATTCACGAATTTTCACGTTTGAGGTTAGAAATGGGCCTGGCTAAAAGGGATGGGAGTAACGGGGTTGGGGGAGGATGGGAAGGGACGAACGATTAGCAATAAAAGACGCCGAGGCCACGTGCCTCTCCGTCAAACGCGACAGGAGAAAAAAAACGATTTCTCCTATTCACGTCGAATATAATTTTTCCTACAACGAGATCAAGGATGCTGCTCCTTTGGACCGAGAAACTCGCATCGTCAACGACCGCTCCTCACAGTCATCGCACACTTGTTGCCTTTTTACTTTTATTTTCGTTGCGATGCACTTGATTTGTGAATTTAACCGTATACAAATTTATGAGTAATCTATTTGTATTTACTTTCATGAAAACGTCGATTTTTTGTGTTTGCTTGTTTTCTTTACGTACGTGAAATAATTGAATCTGTCACGATGGAGTATCGTGGATACGTGAAAAACGTCGATGCATCGGGATTTCGTGCTGATGCAGCAAACGCAACAGCAACAGGTATTGTCCCGTCCATCGCTGGTCTTTTAGGTTTTACTCTTTTTTTTTAAATAGTTTTCCTTATTCCTTCTATTACGATATATGAACGAGGCACCAATCGGATACTTGCATATTTTTTTTTGTAAATTAATATGTACAGTAGAAAGATATTTTAGCGGGGAATTCTAAAAGAAAAAAAAAAAACACGCACGTACTTTGGGGTTATACTATCGCGAATTGTAACAAAACGTCACAAATTATATGACACAAACACGACGAAGCTTTGTGAGCAACTAACGAAAACGAACAGCGAATTGACGAACGCGCGAGCAATACAGCGGTGTAAAAACCCTTCTTGCGCATGCGCGCTCTCAAGGCAATACGCAGGCTGCCGAACAACAAGCTTAAACATGTAGTGCCATCACGCGGTGACTGTAAGTTTAATTAGTGACGCTTTTCACGTATAACGACATCTATGAAGTTATATATTTTTTCAATGCGAATTTCGAATCGGTGGGATCATTCGAATTCGTATTTATAAATTTCCGAATTGAAATATAGAAATTTTCCAAATTGAAAGAAGCGTTGTTTTAAATCATCAGATTATATATTATTGGACGGTTTGATTTTAGTTTGGGGTTTTTAAGTTGACGCGCTCTTACCGACGCATTCCTCTCTTCTTTTTCTCTTGAGTCTGGATGCCATTTGCAATTGTCAACATTTCCGGATTGGCGTCGTTTGTTGTTGCACGCTACTTATCGCGTCTTTTCGTTCTTTGACAACAAAAACAATCGCCTAATATTGTGAATTAGAAAATAAAAATCCTGTGTAATTTGTGAAACAAAAAAGTACGATATGAGGAAATCACCGTTTAGTACTCCGCGAGGAAATGGAAATAGTCGTCCTGGTTTTGGATGGAAATCCAGTGGCAGTCCAGGGAGAGGTTATGGACGACCAAAGAACTTGGAATATTACAGTCCCATTCGAAATCAAAATTCATCACAGAGTTCCAGTGATGATTTTATTCCGTTTAATGCAAATGGTCCATCCCCGAGAGATCGAAAATTTAGCGGCAATTGGTCATCTCCGAGCAGCGGTAATTGGCTTAGTCCAGGACGCGGAAATTATAGAAATTCTTCCAGTCCTGGCTTCAACAATTTCGGCAATAACACCACCAAGGACAACCAACGACAATCACCTTATTACAAAAACGGAGGAAATTCTTTTCGTGGTAATCGCAAGGTATAAAGACTTCACTTGACCTGCCAATTTATTTTTGTTCTACCAAATGAATTTGCAAGAAATCTAATTTTCAATTCAAACTAAACTTAAACTGTTTAAAGATTTTTTTCTTGAGACAATATTCTATCGAATGATATCTTGCCCAGACGTTTTCATCTGTACAAAATATTTGAATTCTTCTAAGCTCTCAAATACTTCATTCGTATTGATTCAGCATAAATTCTCTTGCACAACCTGAGTAACTAAAATCACCAAAGTATTAATGAAAAATCATTTATTTGGAAGAAGCCAACTTGACAAGTATCTTAAAATTTTTATATAAAATTGCTTCTATTTGATGGATTCCTAAGGTTCTTAATAGTCCTTTGTTTTCTTGGCTCTTATTCACGTTTTTTTGAGTTTCCCTATTTCTTTAGTACAACAGTTTTTTTTTTCTCAAAATTTGAAGTTTTGAAAAACCAATACTCCGACTTGTTTTTGGCATTAATTCTTCTGTATTTCCTCATTCTTGATTTTCTGTGTGCTTCTTCATGATTTGCATGTCTTGTTTGGGAGATAAGATTCCTTTTGTGACAAGCATCGTGCTTGTAATTAAACTTTAGAACTTGTGTTGCCCAACTTCAAAAATGTTTGAGCGTAGCATCTTGGATAGCAGCCAGTGCTACTAAAATCATTTGTTGTTTTTCTTTTTTTTTGTTCAAGTGGGATATTTGTTGAATAGAATGACTATTATAAGTTGAGTACGGTACCAATAACTTGTTCAATATATGAGAATTTAAAATCCATCGCCCATTGACTGTATTATGAAGTTCATCAAGTTCTCTTCATTTATTTCATTTATCATCCACCATTCACAAATCGATGACAAAACCCTTCGTAGTATTATAATCAGTCAATTAAATTACAAATGAAAATGAAAAAAATTTCAAAACTCAGGTTTAATCTTCAAAATTTTACTATTTTCAGAACTTTCATCGAGGCAATAATCACCAGAACGTCGATATTTCAAGTTATGTTAATTTGAGATCTTTTCTCGAGGATCCATGGGCAGATTTATTGAAAAAAATTTCAAGGAATGCGAGTTTTCAAAATTCTGCGAACGAAAGTCTTTCTGACTTTAGCTTCGGTAGTTCAGTTTTTGATGTGGTACATCTTAATGACAGTGCCGAGGCAGATTCGATGTGTGGTGACCTCAGCAGTCGGGAAGAAACGAGTGGCAGTTTTCCGTTGAGTCAAGAATCTGTCAATATTAGCTCTGGGAGCTCGTCAGATCCTAAAACTAGCCAGGATACAAGAGATTAATGTGAATGCGTGGAAAAAAATTTCTGTGTTCGTACTTATATGAAATTTTTTTTGATGATTCAAATAATGCAATTATGCGAATTATTATCCACTCTCTACTAAATTATTTGAATATCTGTTGGAGTATAATTTGTCTAATTATATTTTAACTTTATTGCATCAAAAAATATTTCGATTTCCCATGTGGTGGGAATATCCATATGATACAAGTGACCAGAATTATACAAATCAATTTTCAGTTCAATTTTCATCCATGAATCTCTAAAATCGTAGAAAACAAAAACATTGCTTCCAAATGTTAGAGCGAACACAGAATTCTTTTTTCTAAGAGGCTGTGATTGTGATGTTACAGCGTGTGCAATTTCCTTGCAAGACGCGAGTGCAATTTTCTACAATAAAAAACGTACAAATAATAGATATATTTATATGAATTAATATTATTATCATGATGTTTTCTTCTTCATAATGAAAAATTATTTGAAACGGTATGAAAAAAAATCGTTAAATTTCTCATGTTAAACGCAGCTAATATGCGTTGCTCAGTTTTCATCTTTCGATGAATAAATAAAATCAACAAACGATTGAAATATTAAAAAAAAAAAAAAATCTGAACAATGATCTATTTTCGTACGTGCTTATTGAAAAATTGCAAACATATCTTTGACGACAACTGATCTGTAATATATACGAACAATCAACTTAATTCGCGTCCAGTGTCTACACCGCAATATACGACGTTAATGTTAATTATGTAATAAAAAAAAAGAGAGAAAAGAAGTTGAAATAATCGATTTTTAGTGAAATTAAACTCTTATTATTTTGACCCTGAGATATTTTTTCGTTGGAAGTTTCGAATTGTCTGAAAACTCGCCGATACGCAGGAAAGAATTGACTTTTATTGCGACCTGATTTACCGACCATTCATCTCTTTTCGTAGTTACAAGAGTAAATAAAAGATGACGCTATTGAATGGTTTGAGGGTTCGAGGACAGAATGGAATCGAAATGAATCCCAAATCTGATTTTGTGATACTTTTTTGAATATTTTCATTCGGGTTTTTCCTTCGATCGAAACTGTTTTTTTACAAATCAGTCGACGAGAAAACATCAAAATAGGTACAGATGAGATATTTCATGACCCCCTTTTTCCCTGTTGACCGCCCCCCAATTGGGATAATTTTTTTTTATATGATTATACCAAGTCTAAATGACGACCCGACGTTTTTTCAGATTTTTCTGAACAGTCGTTTTGGAAAAAAAAGAAGAAAAAATCCAAAAAACGCCCTTGTTTAAAAATGTGAAATCGCCCCTAGTGGAAGGATGATTTTTTCTGTGTGTTTATGAGCTATTAACGTTGAAAAATTCTGAAAAAAATCGAGGAACACTCACTCCGAGCCAATAATTAAATATTTTGATTCCTAAAACTAATTTTTTTCACAATTTTCGAAAAATCAAATAAAAATTATGGACCTTGATCAGCTAGTAGTTACGAATTCCCAATATAATATGATTGTATGCGTATAACATTAGAAGCTATTACACCAGTCATAGAGAAATATTTTTCTAGATTTGGAAATAAAAGATTGACATATTTTTATTCATTTTTCAACTTGAATTTTTAATACTTTGTGACAGTTATTTTTTTGAAGTAATTATTTGTACAAAAACTTTAGTACATGAGGGTTTGTCGCCGTTGTGGCAATTTTTTTACCACCATGTTGGCTTTGCTCATTCAAAAAAATAAGTTCCCTCCGATCCTTCCATGATCAGTGTAATAACTTCGAATATTGTACGTATAATCATATTATATTGGGAATTCGTAACTACTATCTGATCAAGTTCCATAATTTCGATTTGATTATTCGAAAATTGTAAAAAAAATTAGTTTTAGGAACCGAAATATTTAACTATTGGCCCGGAGTGAGCATTATTCGACTTTTTTCGGAAATTTTCAACGTTAATAGCTCATAAAAGAAAAAACCATTCTTCCACTACGGGTGATAGCTTAAAATGTTTGGCACACAATCACCGATTTTTGCGAATTTTTTCAGATTTTTAAAAAGAGACCTTTTTTCGGATTTTTTTTTGTTTTTTAAATGGCTCTTCAGAAAAATCTGTAAAAACGTCGGGGTGTCTATTAGACTTAATATAATCATATTAAAAAAATTTAATCAAATTGGCGCGGGTCAGGGAAAAAGCCGGCCCCACATGGAATACCTCAGATATAAAAACCAATGGATCGAACGAATGGAAATAAGAATGAAAGAAACTCTCGCTTTCTAAGACATCTAAAACGTGTATTTTCATCATAAACTGACAGTCGATTTGGTCTTTTTATACAATACTTTTTCGTTTTTTCTTTCCTCACGAGGAAGTAATTAGCATAATTATGAGTACGAAATTAGGAAAGATAAAAATGAAAGGAACCTAAGTTGAGTTCTCGAATGATAAACGTGACATCGAATAGAAATGATAATTCTTACTAGTTTCTAGGGACAAGCATATTGGACGATTCATCGAAGATTATATGTTATCACGCGTTATTATATATAGGTAATATGTATACAAAAAGAATTTTATAATGTTATAATTGAAACACTCCACTGAAACGATGTTCACCGATATTCAGCAAAATTACGTTTCCTCCATCTTTTTATTATTTTGTTATTCATTTGCTTCTCGCAGATATGACGAAGTACAATTAGCATACTTGTTTTTCTGTACACACAGATTATTACGAGTACAAAAAATAGTACTTTCTTCTACGGGATGATTCGGTAGATATTTCAGGAATAATGAAAATTTTCATGTTACTTATTCGTCCTTCAAAATATATTTTCCCCTCTTTGTTTACTTTATTCATGTTTTTCGTTGGTGTCGCGTGTTTTTTTTTTTTATTTTTTATTTTTTTTTATATCTAATCAAAATTCTCCATCGTTTTTCCATTCTCTACACATGGGAATAGTTTCGAGACACTTTTTCAATTTTCGCAGCTTTAGAATAACTCTCGTTTTCGATCGGATTTTCTTTGTAATTGACTAATTTTTCTTTCGTTATTCACCTACGTTACATTCATTATTGTTGAACCGTAAAAAATCCGTAATTGACGAATTTCGTTTTCTGAATGCGACGGAAATTCGTGAGTTTCGCAATTTTTTTTGCTATTAATTCTCATAAGACGAATTGAATTCGGGTAGAATCGAAGCGAAAGAAGAACCGAACGTATCGGGACAGAGGGAGAAGATCGCGTTCCATGTCGTGTCGGAACTTGAATAATTGATCGTTTAACAGGGCACTCAACATATACATACACACACGTATAGTATGTACACAATGCGAGAATAAATAGCGTGTGTGTCGAGCAAGGTCATTCCGAATATTGTGCCCATGCGAAAGCATTACATGCGTACCGATTTTTTTATCCTCAACGAACGAACGAAAAAAGCCCAACAACGATGCTTTGTTTTCCTTTTGTTTTATCGACACCAACTTTTTCAGGTGTAAACGAAGTAAGGTGTGCCTCGTTTGGTCCCATGCGTTAACTGGAGCTATAGGATGATTCGTTTCCTACGAGTATGTTCGATTGTATCGTCATTTCAAGTGTTAAGCTTCTCGTCAAAAGTGTGTGGATTTTTAAAAAGCCTAAAACGTAACTATTTTATTCTCCAAGGGTAGGAAAAGCTGCCAATTTTTTTGTGGAGCTCTCAAAGCAAATTTTTGCAGTTACTGATAAAAAAAATTTTGCTCGTGTGTTCTGTTCGTGATAAAATGAGATTAGGCATTGTCGATTCGCCAGGAAATATTCGACGAACACGAGCTGCATGGTTGATATTAAAACACCTCAAAGTGACGTTTTTTTTTCTCGTTTCTTCTGCACTTCAATGACTTTCTAAAAGAGCAAAGGGCAATCGTCGTTTCGGAATATTAACTCGTTGTCATTTTTCACTTTGATGATATTTCTAAAAAAAAAATATCGACAGACAGACTTGTGTCTGGGACTCGAGTCAGAATAAAAAGTGGATAAACACACTCGTTTTTCCTCCCGTTTAGTCAATATCATTTCCGTTTTTGGTCCTAACTCATTCGCTCTTTTTCAATCGATAGCGGCAGAGTTCATTTTTATATCAGAAGTCTACTTGAGTCCTGATTCTACAAAAATTTTCACGTATTCAATACAATTTACTGTTTCGGAGCTACCTTTCGAAAATGCACAATGAAACGATGATTAACGAATGAAATTGGTTCAGCGATCACTGTCTTCAATTGATTACGCACGGTAATTAGTCCTCGATTATCTCATAGTGTTAAGCGTTAATTAGGAATCGATAAAAATGAATTTTATTGTACAGCAATTGATCGGACAAACCTCGATTATCAAACTAAATAGTTTCATTTGATCCAGATGTCTTAGAGTGCTATTAAGTGTTTTATCTACAAAATAAATATGTTTGTACATATATGATGTATATTTATATATGTCTTCAGATATGCATTATTATTTACACACCCGAGTATACAGCGAATAACTTTGTTGAATATTAATTGTGACGAGTAAATGATCATGTTCAGTCTAACGACGAATTGAAAAATGTCTTTTGATTTTTGGTCAACACATCAATTTATCGTAAAACACACTAATAGCTTTCGAAATAGCAATGATACGAGGTAAACATTCGGAAATATATTTTGATTCGATACTTCTTATAATCTTGTTTTTCTCTGTTTATTATTTATATATTCATTTAATTATAATAATCCTCCTGCTGTTGTGAGAGAATAGCTCTCCTCTGTTCCTTAATAATTTTTGGTCTCATCGTTTAAAGCTAAACGTGTTGCAAAATCGTCTCATTTTGCACGCGTTTTTAGTTATTGTTTCTTTCTTACGGCTATTGATATATTTATTTATATTCTCGAGATTCGAACGGATCCACGTTTTCGTTTATTCGTCGATAGCACACTGCTTCGTTTTGACGTTTTTTTTTGTTTCGGTGCGTTTACTGCCTTTTTAACTCGCATCGTTCGCGTTATATTTATTATATATCTCAATTGCATAATTTTGCTCAATGTACATCGTAAAGTGAAATAAATAATGATAGATGAACGAAAAAGGGCTCGTTTTTTCGTGAAATTCTCGACTACTCTTTCGATCCCAAATCATAGCAACGATCGCGACGAATATTTTCGAATATTTACAAAATGTGTATGAAGAAAAAATGTTGTTGCATGAAAAAGAAAAAAAAAAAAAATAGGCAATTCGCAGCCAAACGAGCAATGGAGTAAAGATTTGTCTGGTTTTCTACAAAAGCGTTTTCGGAAAAAATCGATCCAATTTTGAATTTTTCTCCTCGACGTTCGGCTCGAGAGGAGAATATAAAATTCTCATCGACCTCGAGAATCTTGCTCTTCTTCCCTATCCTCTCATTTCGTTCTGGCTTAATTTTTAACGAAGAATGTTAGAGTTAAGGTTGCCTTATTGATTTTGCTTTACCGTGTGCTTCGCTCTTCTCTCCTCCTTCTCCTCCTCTCTTTCTTACGTCTCTCTCACTCGTATAGCATTTTGCACAAATTCAGAATTCTCTTTGCTCCTATGTTTCGTTCAGTTATGGAAAGGAGGTGCGACTTAGCTTACTGTGGAGAACATAATTAACTCGAGCTGGAAAAAAAAAGAGAGAAAAAATGCAAATGAAGGGGGAGGAGGTATCGATTGATAGGAGTTGAATTGAAGGGGTTAAAAAATATTCCACTACTGAGAGATCCAGTAAAAATGTAGACACTTGGTAAAAAATCGATTAAGACAAAGTCGATAAAAAAATGATGAAAAATACATGAGAAAAACGAAGTTTGTACGAGTACGGACAAAATATTCATGGCAAACTTTCCACTTTCCGGCACGGAATTCATTTATCTGTATCTTTTGGCACGCGAACGTGACGCGACGCTTCGAAGATTCGAATCCCAAATTCGAGTTTTTCCGTCGATTGGGACTGAAAAAGCGAATGCCCGTGAGTTCGACGACATTCGATCGTAAATACGATTTGCTCTCTCCGCTTACGAACAGAAATATGATCGATCGATGATTTTTCACACGAGAAGCTCCTTGAGGAACTCCTCGGCGAGCAAATCCTACAAATATTCGTCGAGGCGTTCTCGCTCGTCCGGTGGACTCGGCTCGCTTACACTTAAAATCGGTAGACCAAAATGTTGCGTGTTATCGACACTCGTCGAATCGATATTGCGCTTCGCGAAGTCGAAACTCTTCGAATGCCTCTCGTTGCTCTCGAAATGGTGAGTCCGATGATGGTGGTAAGTTACGATCGATTGCACCCCCGGATTCACCGTCGTCGAAAGCTGGTGATGAGGCATTCGACCGAAATCGGGCTCGCACGATCTTCTGTACATTCTAAAAAAAAATGTCCATCAAAAATTCGTTTTTTATCAAACGAAAAACAAAAACAATCATTCTCATAAGCTGAAAATCGATACTTTTGAAAATTCTTTGAATTCGAGCTGGAATTGAAAAATTATAGGAATTAAAATCGAAAAAATATATCATTCGTTTTAAATTCCAATTGAGATGGTTAAAATCAGAATAAAAATAATTTTTATCTATTCTTTTCCACTTTGCAAATTCCGAGGTTCACGCAGGCCTTTGGAAATTATGGAGGAAAATGATGCAGAAAGTTTCGGTTCCGAAAAATTGTAATTCAGCTACCAAAAGAAAACCAAGGATGAAACGCGAGCCTAAGAATCTTTACCTCTCGTCTATGGAAGCTGGTTGTCTGACAGGACATTTGACGTACTCGTGACTACCGCCAACCCGCCATCCACCGACGCGCCTCGTTATCAGTGAAGCCGGGGTTGTCGAAATAGCAGGAAGCGACGGGGAATCCCTTCGTGAAATTAAAAGAAAGAAGCAAACAAGATTATCTGACAGGAGCGCATGCTTCAATCATCTCTTTCATCGGAATCATCCGTTTTATTTACATATGTACATTTTTATGGTCAATGGGGGCTGGAGGGACAGATTATTTTCATCGACTCTTCCCATCGGCAATTATACACAATTGTCTAATCGGTCATTCGATACTCAAACATAAATAACGAAGCCTGAAGCGGGATTTTTTTTCCCATATAAATTATTGTGCCACCGCCGCATCATGCGTTATCGATGCAATTCACGATCCGTTAACAGTAATTACAATAATAATATTTCCATTCTTCACAAACAAACGAAAATGTTTATTCATTGGCTGCGATATTTATAACCCGATTCCGTATACATAAAACAGAGTGTGCTGCGACTCCGATGCAATATGCGCGGTGTTACGTTTTCTCAGCATTGATTGATCGCGCACAAGCTTGCTCTGCTTTACGCTATACCATCGACTATATCCGACAGGATGGTTTACGTTACACCGAGCTCTTTGTACGAGACGTTTCGACCCTAATTTGACCCCATTCCGACAATCAACTTCTGCATTAAAACCGGTCCATTGTTTGCTTTTCCGCGTAGACGCTTTCCCAGGGAGTTTTCCACTTGGGAAATTTCTCTCTCGATACGTTTTTATTGATGCGACTTTTTCAAATCCGTTCTAGTTACGACGGACAAGGTGGAGCGAATAATTTTTTATTTCTGGCGTCAAAAAACGATGAAAACGTTGGAAGAGAGCGATAATCTTTTCGAATGATCATGAAAGAGGTTTTCACCGCGCTTCAGTCAATCCGGAGATTCGTCATTCGAGCGTTGATTCCGATCGGAAATTCCTATACGTTGAAACAACTCGGAGGGTGGAAAAGGTGGACAATTCTGGGGAGTTCTCTTCTATGTGAAATTCTACCCCAGTCTGGCTCTTGTTTGTGCATTATAAAGAAGGTTCTACCAGGATGAGGAGGTCACTAGCTATTCATGCAGCTCTATAATATGTTTGTTCACCATAAAGAGTGGGATCGAGTTTTTATCTTCCATTTAACGCTCTCAAGTCCATTTTTTTCTTAGAATCGTAATTCGCTAGATCGTTAATCCTCCCTCGACCCAGGGCTTCTTTCCGTCCTCTATTTACCTTTATTTCACATTTAGTTCGATCGACTTTTCGTATCAGTAGAAAAAAATATTTTCTAGGAACCTCAATGAATCATGCACAAAGTTGCTCGAGCTCGCTATACGAACAGTTCCATCGGAGTGAGACAGAAAAATTTGTTTACGGTTCACTTATTGTCGCTCGACAAGTTTTCTCTTTTTTATTGAGTACCAAATAATTTAGTATATGTTCAACCAAATCGTGAAAATTTCTCAGCACTGATAAATTCACCAGAAACCAGGGGAGCCGAAAATAAATGGTATGGTTCTTTTGCTCATGCACATTTTTCGGTCGTCTTAATAGATACTTGTACTGAGAAAAAAAAACCACTGTAACAATTAAATATGAATTACGTGAATTTAACTAAACGAGTCAAAACAAATCTCTTGTTCGAAGAACTCGAAACATTTGTTTATTTATAATTAATTCACATACACTTTTATGATATTTTTATTTGAATATCAAGTACTGAAGTATCTAAACAGTTTTGTTGAGAATGATAAATGTTTCGATAAATCGAAACATACTGGTCAGTTCAATATATATAAAATTTGTTGGAATGCATTATTATATTAGCCAACTTGATTTGTGGAAAATAACAAATAATTTTGATAGTCGGATTTTTTCTTCTTACAGCTTAAGGAGTTTCGGTACAGAAGTCTAAATATTAAGAAATTGATCAAATTTGGTGATAATGATATACACGTGAACTTTAGTGATCAATTACTCGATAATTGTGTAGAAGAAAAATCTTTAAAAAAGTGTATTGTCAAATTTGGCACTAAATAGTATATTACGACCCTAGGCCCGAAAGTTGGATTTCCTGGCATGTGCTATATGAAGGCCTCGGCTTCGCCTCGGCCTTCATGTCGCACATGCCAGGGCATCTAACATTTGGGCCGTGGGTTGTATACTATTTTTCTTGATCCCGTAGCCGAAAGTACGTTCAATAATTACTAGCAATTGCGAGGAGGGGGGGGGGGGGGGGGATGCCCGCCCGACTTTTGCAGGACCGAGGCGAAGCCGAGGTTTTGCTGGTCGGGGCGGGCATTAAAAACATAAACAAAAAGTAAAAAAACACACACAAAATATCACACAATGATACAACAATATTATTAGTACAAATAAATAATTCGTTGATACATGTCTGATTCAAAGTCCCATGATAGTTAACAATTTTTATATATGAATATTTCCCGCTATACTT
Organism: Venturia canescens; assembly: GCF_019457755.1. NCBI lineage: Eukaryota > Metazoa > Arthropoda > Insecta > Hymenoptera > Ichneumonidae > Venturia > Venturia canescens. The sequence goes on along the minus strand of NC_057424.1, from coordinate 4,337,089 downwards.
GACAATTTATATGAATATGTGCTTTCCTATGAACCTGGAATTTGGAAATACAACATTATTCCGGACGACCATATTCATTTTATTAGTTCGGTTACATTATTTTCTGTTTTCGCATCTGAACGAACAAATGTATGTTATTCGTCCGGGTTTATGGCAGTATAGCGCATAACATGAATGATAAAAGCTACGCTATACGCGCCCGCTTGAAGCAAATAATAATGATGCTTGGCAACGAATAAACAAAATCATGGCAACGAATACAGGCTTCACATTCATATATCGAAATGTTAAAGGATCACCGGCCGCAAAAATATCGTCAGAGCACACTGAAGTTAGCCGAGTTAGCCGGCCACGAAAAATGCTCCTCTTCCCGGCCTGAAATGCGGCCGGAAAGTGCGTACTTTCGGCTAGGGGAGCAAGAAAAAAAATATGTTGACCAAATTTTATAAAATTCTGAACTTTTTGAAATTTTTTATGTTTTTAGTATGGTAACCAAATCAATTGCATATACAAATGTCTATCTCGAAAGAAAATTGAGTATATTTTATGTACAATTTGGTCAAACGGATTTGCCTCTTTCTTAACGATAACCAACTAAAGTTCTGCCTCAAATAGTTGAAATCAGGAGCATTTAGACAAAAAAATGATTGACATTTCGTAGCTGCGAACGCTGCTACTTAAAAAATCGGTTTGATAAATTGAAATTGGACGACTTCCAGAGCATCCAGCCTTGCTGAAAAAAATGGCTCGCTTAACTTCCGAGTGTAATGACTCAAAAACTAATTATCCAACAGCACCTGGATTTTTCATAGAGGAAGTATCTATCAATACCTACAATCGTGCAAAAAAAAGATCCAGCTTCAAAAATAACGACGAAAATGCTTTTTGAAAAAAACCACAAGCTTTCGATGTTTTTTCAATTCTCTCCGTTAATTATTAATCGATTGGGTCGTTTCAGGACTCGTTCTCTTCGCATTTTTGTTCTCTACATTTTCGCCCTTCGATTCCTTTTTCATAGCTCCATTAATTTTCGTTTTATAAACGAAAAACCAAAAAAGTGCATTTTTTCACCAACTTGTTAATAAAAAGAATAAATTACGAATCTCGTGTTCAAAACTGTAAACTTAATATATAAGTAAGCCATTTCGCGTGTGATAGCATTCGCGGTTATTGTCGAAAAAGAAATCTTTGTATTCCAGCCTATAGACGAATCAGTGAGATTCAGTGATATTTTCTTGCATTAACTTGCAATTTTATTAACTCCAAATTCAAAATGACACCGAAGCTTTGTTTGTTCCACCAAATAATTGTTTGAGCATGGGGAAATTGTTTCGCCTCATTGCGAAAATATTTTGTTCGTATCGGCTGTATATTTCGGTCGAGGGAAACGAAACTTGTTCAGATCTTACCTCGCTGAAGATTGTGGTTGTTGGGGCAATTGTTGATAGCAATGTTCTATGATCGAAGTCTCGACATTGTCCTTCGTAGAGCTGTCGAGACTGCTCTGTCGCTTCGATTCCGCGTCCTCGACATTTTTATCTCCCTCTTCTTGGCTCGCCAACAAAAATGTATCGCGTTCTGTTTCGTTGCCCTCATCATGACGATTGTGTTGACTAATCTCGCTACCCTCGTTAAGATTATTGTGAAGATGATGGTGATGGTGATGATGGTGACGATTCCCACTGGCCAGCGGCAAATTGTCTGCACTGCGAACCTTGCGACACAGTTTCGATGTTGAACCGTGTCTTCGAAGAAATTCCTTCCAAGTATTATGAAAAATCAAAGCGTTGCAATTATTCTTCAGTTATTTTAATATTTTATTTTCATCTGATATCTGCGAAAATATATATTTTTTGACACACATTTTGAGACATTTAAAATTGCATTTACCTGGGACAAGAAGCCAGCGACGTCTACAGCGCTGTTTACTCGTGGTCTCGGAGTCTTTGGCCACCCAAGACCAGCTCCCCCTCCACTGTCCATGGAATCCACATGGTGATTCGACCAGTGCAGATGCTGCGAATTTATCCCAAAACATCCTCATCAAATTTTGGTATCTCGTTGAGCTGCATCATCGATTCATCATTCTGCAAACTTTGCTATCTGCCACTGAGCTTTTGTTTTGTTTTGTTTTGTTTTTTTTTTTTTAATTATTTTCGATATATTCATCTTTGTTCCAATATCAATAACTATTATTCACAACAATATTAGCCATCATTGTAAAAGCGTGCTCCACGAAGTTCTATCCTGCAAAACTGTGATGCCCTGCGCGAAAATAATATGTATCGAAGTGTTGTACCATCTTGTGAAGGTTGTAAAACCAATTTTAGGTTCAACTTTAGTTGTAACGTTGTGTTTAAGGTATAACTGGATGGATAGGCTCGACCAAAAATTATATCTGATTGGAATTTCCGTACTTCGTGATGCAATAAAAATCTGAAAAAATTCAAAAACATTTGGAAAGCTATGAACAACAATTATCAATAATAATATTGCCCAAAAGTTAATAACAAATTGTTTAAACAAACAATTAATAATTTTGCGGTGACCTAATGTTTTTTTTTTACGAATCAAATGTGTGTATTTTTCCGAATGCTCATGATTTTTTTCAGAATTTTCATGGATTTTTGAAATTTGTTGAAAAAATTTTGAAAAAAATTTTAAAAAATTTGAATTTTGGATATGTTTTAGAAGACATATTTACCATCAGTTTTGAAAAGTCTCAAGGTTACTGGATCAAAAATGTACAAATAGAGCCACTTAAAAAATTTTAAAAAGAGAATTTCAAAAATCCGCGAAAATTCTGAAAAAAATCATGAGCATTCAGAAAAATGCGCACATTCGATTCGTAAAAAAAATCAAGGGTTTACTGTAAAATTGTTGAAAATTTATTTATTCAAACAATTTATTAATAACTTTTGGGCAATATTATTATTGATAATTGTAGTTCATAACTTTCCAAATGTTGCTGAATTTTTTCAGATTTTTATTGCATCACGAAGTACGGAAATTCCGATAAGGTACAATTTATCGGCTGTGCTATCCATCCAGTAATACCTTAAAACTAACGAATTTTCAAAGTGTAATCCTCTAATGTTCCGTGAAAATTTCAAAAGTTCGTATCACACGAAATTTTTCGATTTTTCGTAGCACAAAAACGTTTTCTGAGAGTGCTTTTCACAAATCATCTATGCAGATGATTCGATGATACTAATGAATACTTTGATTAAAAATATTAGCGATATCTTTCTCATGTTTCTTTCCAATTCATCGAATTCTTGTTACGTTCTATGATTCAGGTTTTTTTTCACTTGTCGAATGTATCGAACCTTTGGAAACGTCAAATGTGGGCTGGAACTTTAGGGAACTTTAGTCAGTCAACGTCTTCGGACTCGTGTCGATGTTCTCATACATATTTTTTCTGTCGCAGAACACAGTGGCGTCGTTTTTGTGTGTTAAGCACGTCTATTGAAAACGACACTCGAGTGCTCTTAACGCATGTGAATAGTAAAAATAAACAGAGGTGTGTTGAATGCGTGAATAAGTGCGAATAAAAATTTATCAGTTTCGCTCCAGTGAGACTGTGGCGTGTCTGACCCTTGCGGAATGTTCTACTTGATACTGTGTTATTGCAAGTTTCTAAATTGTTCGTCATCAAAAAAATTCAAGAAAAGTTGCGACCCTTAAGATTATTGTACAGATAGAAAGAATATGCCAACGTGTTAACACCAAAAATAAGAAGACTCATTGAACACGAAATATAAAAAGGTTTTACGAAAAGACAGCAAACAGCAAATTGACAGTTCGATTTATTTACGGAAAATAAAAAGTTTTCGATGATTTTTTTCGCATATTGACTCTGATGCATTTTGCTTTTTCTCTGCTTTTTAATAGCTTATATACCGATGGTCACGCGATGTCCGCCCTGTGTAGAAGAGCGAATTGGCAGCCGCACTCTCGTGGTTCACGATTTCTTCGTGGATAATGAAAGCAGTGTTCCAATACGCAGCAACCCCCTCCCCCGCACTGCATCACCATATCCGACAATGAAGTCATTACCTGGTTGTTTTGTTTTTCGTTTCAATGGTTTTTTGCCTTCTTTTTTCTATTCGCATTTTTCATTTTTATTTTCATCATTAATATTTGAATTATTCATTGATTGATTTCTTCGTTTCTGCTGTTCTTCTTTCTTTTTCTATCGTTTAATTTTATTGTGTTTCAATTGTTCTGAATGTCAGAGTGTCTGTGTATGGGTAGATTAAGAAGAGGAGATCCATCAATTCAGATTCGTAGAAGATAAAGAAAAACATCCGAGTGAAGAAATTCATAGATTTGCATCTCTTCTGGATTTATAATAAAATTTTTGAATTTTCCTTCAGCATAAATTGACTCAAATTCGTGTATAACAAAATGGATACATTGAAGATATACGAATTACTTAAATTGTAGAAATAAACGTTTGATCGAAAGAAGAAAAAGCTTTGAGAAGCTACTTTACTCCGTGCTCGTTAAAAATACACTAGTTTAACGTGCTACTCAATATATTTTTTTTCTACACAATATGAGTTTTTATGAGAAAAATTTGATTCTCATGCAGAAATACGTTTTTTAGGGAAACAATGTTTTCTTTTGGCTTAAAAAAAGAATGTTGGTACAAGCGTCGGCTTTTCATTCGAGAAAATACATTTTTATGATATTTTTCATGAAAATTGAAAAACGGAAAAAAGTGTTGTGCCGAATAGAGTTGGAAGATGTGGAGATCGCGAGAGCAAAGTTTTTCTTTCAATTAAACTTTCGAAGTCAGAACTATAATATTCAATTGGTCGAGAAGTTGAGGCGAAATGGAATTTTTGAAAATGACTCACCTGGGAACAGGCGTGCTGCGTATTGTGCTGAGGACAAGTCGCATTCGCTGCTGCACATGCGCCAGTCCCCGGGACTTTTAATTGCTCTTTGTAGTCAGGCTGGTAGGGCAGAAGCATTCGAATCTTTCCCCAACGATTGAAGAATAATGCTATCGCACCTGCCCATACTATTAGCACGAGAACGACTATCCCGACTTCGACACCACGAATCTGACGATGGAAAAAATTGGAAAATGGTAGAAAAACGTTAGGAAATTATTCATCGCCGAAATAATTGTGAAAAAATTAATAAAATACATTATTGAAAATGAATTTAGAGTAATTCTCACTGGAGAGCATTTTTTCTGACGATCAAGCTTTCACGAACTGGGGCAATTAATTTTTTTGTGCAGAAAAATAATGAATGGAGCGAGAGCTACAGTTTACAGATATTTTCAAATATACTCGTTCGTCAACTTTTTATTGCGCGCTAATTCATGTTCTTTTAGCAAAGGTGGTTTCTATACAATTCCAACCTTTGCGAGACTCGATTTCGTGGAGCTTGAAGAGCTCAGCGTCACGTAGCATCAAACTCAGTTCGTAACTAACTTTGTTCGCAGAAGTTCGACCGGAAGTTGTAAGAGAAAAAAAATAAATGAGTGGAGAGTGTGAGAAAAATTGGAGAAGAGAGCAGAGCTGGGGATTCCGGTGTTTCACGTCCGCGGAGAAACGTGAAACGAGTGAGTTTTCTTTGCGGGGAATAAAAAAAAATTTTTAAGTTAAAGAAGAAGTCTTTCGTTATACCTGAATATAATTCGGTGGTTGTTGAGCGGACGGGGGTGGCGGCGGAGCTAGCGGGCTGCCGGTTACCGATGCATCCTGCTGTGGTGAAGTTCGTGGTGGTTCTAAAATTAAGGGCACCCCAAGCGTATGCTTCGTTAGCATGGAAAATTCATCGACAAACAACATTTCGAAGGATAACGATCCGAGGGCGAAATCCATGAAAAGATGGGTGAGCAAAAACCTCTTGAAATCAACTTTTGAGTTTGAGTCAAAATATTTATCAATTGGATTGCATCTCTTTCGCTTCGAAGCCTCAGGAAATCGGATCTTTACATATATTTTCATTACCGCTTGTCGGAAGGGTGGATAAGAATATTGCCGATGAGGGTTTAGAAGACAAGGAAAATAATGAAAGCGTTGGATAAAAGGGATGAGGCTGCAATTAGCTTCGGAGAAAATTGGATCTCCCAGCACGGATTATGAAAGTTAACGAGGTTTCTCCTGGCTCTCTGAGAAACTTGCGTTTGTGATGCACTGAGCTTTTCCCTCCTTTTCTATTCTCATTCAATTTCGGCCCTCCCTGCGATCGTTACCAATCGTTTTAAGTCGCATCGTAACTCCAATAGTGTGAGGTGCTTTTGAATACATTTAAGTCGATTTTTCGGAGATTACAAGTGTGTCAAAAGCGGCGAAAACAGCAGACGAACTTGGTACCGAAAGAAACACTCTGTTGAAGTTCGTCGGCGATTATCCTCACAAGTAAACTACCTTTATTGAAATTTTATTTACCGAGGGTTCGGAAGACGATTGGACGACTCCTGAGCTTCTTTCCAGACCTCACGGCGGTAACCACCAGCTGATATTGAGTATCCGCTTGTAAGCCACTGAGGGTAACAGCCTCGCTGTTCCCAGCGACCACCGCCACCACCCTGTAACTAAGCACCGCGTCGTTGTCATATCAGAATTTCAAAATACACCGAGACGAGAATCACACGAATCATGTTAAATTGTCGCATCTCTCGAGTCCTCGCCCCCCGCCACCCTCCGAAATGAATGACTTTTCGCGCGGGTTCTTCGTGCTCTTTCAAGGTGTCAAAATATGATCTCTATTACCAGCATATGTACTTCTAAACGATTAAACGATGAATAAATCCACTTAAAACGTTCGGATATAATAAAAGCTGGACGCCAAAAACGTACAAATCAATTTGGTAGCAATCTGACGATGCTATAAACGAGTTTTTGGGTACAGGTGCTCATGAGGGAAAAATGATGTTATATATAAAAAACGAAAGGATAAAAAAGTGCAAAAACATGGAACTATCGATAAATAGTCAGCATTGTAAATGAAAAGCACCAATCGGAATGGTATAATAACATCGATTAAAAAATGGCATCAGCCATCATTTTTAAGGAGAAAATCGTAACAGAAGTTGCGGTGATGGCAATGTGAAAAAAATCAATGAACGTATAAAAGCTCCAATCTTCGCGATGCAATCAAAGTACACCAGACCGGTGCTGTATCGCTGATAACCTTATCTCGTTGTTTGCCCTCGAGATTGTGGATGCTATATTTTTTTCCACTGTTTTTGAGGAGAGATTCGCTGCGGTGGAGGGTCCGTCGTGTGAGAGGTCAATACATGTATAAGTACCGTTCTCTGGGTAACCTCTTGTTATTTGCCATATCGATCGAATTTATACATGCGAGAACACGGTTTATGTACACTCCGATAAAACGATTTATCCAACTGGAATAACCCAGAAGTATTTTTATTTGTTTTCTATTTTTTGTTCTTCTCTCAATTCAGTCTCGGAGTGCCATCTCGTGGACTCGAATGGATTAAAGACGATTGGGAGGTTCGATTTGATCTCTACGAGGAAATACAACCATTTTGGCTTCTCCTTCTCTGCGTACGTGCATTATTTTTATGACACTTTCGTTTTCTCCGAGTGTTTGAGAAACGAGCTACTGTGCTCTCTAGAATGACTAATAGTGCAGGCACCGATCATCAGTACTGCTGTATATGTTTTTGCACATTGCACAAATAAACAAACGGTATAATACAACACGAAGATCTTGTTTGGGTTGGTGGGCTGGGAACACAAATGTATTGTCGTACTTTCGATGAACTACTGTACAAAAATAAAAATATAACTGGGGGACACACGATATGAGGCACGTCTATCGATGGAACGTTTTGCTTTCATGATTCTATCGACTATGAATTCCACACAAGAGCAGACTCTTATAAAAGCTCTCCTCATTTTCGGTTTTCACTGCTTTTTTGTACCTGTCATCGGTATCGTTCCTTTTAGCCGCAGAGGGGAAGGGAAAGCTCTCGTTAATTGTCATCCGATCAAAATTCCTCGGTTAAAATATACATTCTATGAAAAAATCGAAACAATCAAAAACTCCTTTGTCTTCTGTCATTTCATACGGCCTCAGGCTATTTTTCCGATTACTTCCATTATTTATAACATCAAACGAGAGTCAACTTTTTTATGCACTACAAATTATCTAGTTTTTTTTTCCATTACTCTTCTCCACTGACAGCACTCATTTATGTTCGATTCATTTAAACGCACCTTGCATCGGTTGGCTTGTAGGTCACGTCGTACTTCTCGATTTGCTCGACCTGGCTCGTGCTCCAAGATACTCGCACAGATGTTGGGTTCAGAAACATCACCGTTATGTTCTCAGGTACTCCTGGGATTCCTGTCATAGAACCTTCCACGGAAAACATCAATTTTTTTCACGCGCATCTTCATCGAGCAAAAACAATTGATTCTTTTAAAAAATTTCATTTTCAACGTGTTCGTGACACGACGATACCGACGCTGCATGTGGATCGAATTATGAACTTTTCAATCTTAATTCGCAGATTTCAACTTTTTTTTGGGTCTTTGCAGAACGGCTGCGTTTATAGCGATGCCAGTTATAAATTGGTAGGGTAAAAAATCGCTGGGGAATTTTGAAAAAAAAAATTTCCTCCCAATTTTGTTTCCCAACGTATGAATATTATTGTTTCAAACGTCTCTTTGCTGAAATGCATGAGAGTTAAATAAAGTTTTCTTCTTACCAACGAAGCCAGCTCCTTGGAGGAATAGTATTGTGGCCCAAAGGACCATGCCGCCAAGAAGGCGGACCAGATTTGGGCCGCTCACGTCCTTCCTCTTCAAATACACTTACGACCGAAACAAAATCACTCTCCACACAAGAATTCGATTGAAGATAAAAATAAAAAAGAGATTGACACTTTTAACCGGGTTCTTCAACGCTCGGCGACATCAAATACCCGCAACACTGTTCACGGACGTCAGAGCAATGAAAAATTTTATTTTCAGCTCATTTTTAATATACTTTCAAGTCTTAGATTTCTATTTTATATCTGTTTTCGTCACTGGTTGTCACTCCAGATACGGCGGCGATATGTGATAGTGGAAAATTCGCTGCAACTCGCAGCATCGATTTTTTCCGCATTCTCGTGTTCTTTTCCTCTGTTTTGAGACTCAATCTCTCCAAATTTAAGCTCGTTCGGATGTTTTATTGGTCCATCTCTAGCACCTGCAAAAAAGAAAAACGAAAAAAAAATACTCCATTAACGAATCCGAGAGAACTGAACGAGGAAAAAATCCAATTTTTAAGCATAAGAAATGAAAATAATGAATCAAAGAAGGTTTATCTGAAAAAAGAAAAAACTCGGAGCTTTTCTCATTCTCTCGATTTTTTCGAGCCTTAATTGTCAACTGCAGAACTTTCGTCGTTATAGCGGCTTTCAAATACATTGTTGGATCGAAAACTATTTGCGTATTTTACAGCTTCGGGCCCGGGATTCGCAACTCCCTCGAGCGTTTAAATTTGCAATCGAAAATAAATCAAATGAGTTGTTTGAGCATTATACGAGAAAATTTGCGAGAATCCCTTTGCATAGAATTTTCCGAAGCTTAATGAGCTATGTACAGTTTCACTCTCGATCGATCCCGAATCTGAACCACCCTCTAAGTGGAGAACATTGCACAGGGAAAGAGAAAGAGAGACAGAGAGAGAGAGAGAGAGAGAGCGAGAGCGAGGGAGGGAGGAAAACGTGATTGAAATCTTGATTACCCTTCCCCTAATGCTCAACCGCTTCCCGATTCTATTATGATCTCACCCTTTGCCCGATATATCACTGCTTATAAAAGCCCGTGTCGCGATCGATCTAAATGTAGTGATTGAGAAGGCATTTTACCCTTAATCGAATTAATTACATCATCTGACAAACTGTCACAGAAGACTTTCAGTATTGTCAATTTATATCTGTTTATGTATCACCGAAAATAAAAATAATAATAAAAAATATATTGTGGCGACAAAATGTCCAAAAACCAAACAGACGATAAATAATAATGAAATAGTGAAAAATTTAGAAAAACACTTGGGACGAGCCAGAGGAGAGGAATTAAAAAGGAAACTAGAGGAACAATTTAACAAAGAACCAAAGATAAATCTGTGGCATATACGTCAAACAGTTTGAAGAGGATTCTTGAAGAAAGGAATGATCAAAGCTTAGCGGTAAAATAAGGGAATGTTAAAAATTAGATGTAAGCAAAGAAAAAGGGTTTACGTAATTATGTAAAAGTTTGAAAAGACACACAGGAAATAAGTACTGCTATACTATTGTAACTACAGTGATAAATGTGCGCGATTGACGTATGGTTTCGTCAGCCCAAATTAAGGAGAGTGGCTACCAACGATACAATGTTGCCATGCTAAACCATGTTAAATATATTAAAAATTTCAAAATGATAAGAATTTAATAAAATTTGGTCAACATATTCTTTAGGGCCAAATTTGACAATACAAATTTTTTAAGATTTTTCTTCTGTACAGTTATCGAGTAATTGATCATTAAAGTTCAAGTATATAAGCATAGCGTTTCCATATATATAAGTATACATTCCGGGCATAAGAAATCTGCTTTAATGCGTAATTACTCGATAACTAAGCAGAAGAAAGTTTTGAAAAAAATGGTGTCTTCGCACTTAATGTTGAAGAACATTATCACCAAATTTGATCAATTTCTTATCATTTTGACGAGTGTAGCCACCCTCCTTAAACAGCTTCGCACATACTTGGATGGGTGACCGTTTGGTCATATATCGGCCCGTGAATCGATTACTGAACGGCAGGCAATTTTTTTGATCACCCGAACCGGTTGAAAATCAGTAAAAATATGGTCACCGGTATATAGGCCGGATTCTTCACAGTTTCTCTGGGCCCCTGTGCAAACTCGTCCAAATGCGGCAGCGCATTAGGAAACAAAATTTGCGAAGCGAAGAAAAAAGTGGGTGATGAAATGTTATTTTCATTTTTTTCTCCAGGCAAGCGCTCTCAGTATGTTCAGCGGGGCTTGGGAAAAGACTGATGTTGAGGGTGAAAAAAATGCTCAAGAAAAACTCAATTTGAAATGCAACAATTTCGGCTAAAAAAGCCATTTGGATGAAATTGTTCAAATACCTCCCAATCTCGTGGAACTTTTTCACCTTCGTAAACTCAAGCGATGCAGTGATAAAGGAAAAAATCGGAGGCCTGAAAAGTGTCCGCCATTGTATCACTCACACTTTCATCAACCATCGCGTTGTTAATGGTCCAGAGAAACAAATCACCGAAAACATTGAATTTATGGGCAATAATTGAATAGATGAGCTCACGAAAAATTCCTAAAACTGGGAAAAAATATCGAAATTCCAAAATGAAATGTAACAGAGAGAAAACGAATGAAGCTGCTAGCACGCGGGGGTGAAAGTTTACTCGCGGTCAGAGCGCAGCTTTTTCTCGTCTCTTTTCTTCACTATAAATAATAGCCTGTAAAGTTTCTCGTCTCCTTTCGTCCGGAGGCTTTTAATACACCGTCGTCTCCCTTCATCTCGTTCACTCTGGTTAGGTCCATCGGGAAGACGCTCGGAAAAGCGTTGCGTGTATGCTTGTGCGGGTTGAAGTTTTCACACAAGGGATTCGAGCGAGTTTACGAACCGTTCCCTTTGCCAGCCGCTTGCCAACTAAAATACCGTACCCGTTCCGAAGCTCCGCGCTGCGAAAGTCTCCCTCTATCACGCCCGAAAGCATACCAGATGTTGTTCCAAAGCCCAGAAATGCTCTGACATGGTTCACCGGAGAGTTGGAAAAACAAGACTCTGTACGAGCATTCAAGGGGTCGCTAATTTTGCCCTCGTTTCTTCGTGTCTTTATCTGAAAACACTCGTACCGAATTATTGATGCTTGAGCTCTACAATAACTCATTGGATAATTAATTCTGAGAGAACATTCACCACCGAGAGATTTAACTCTAAATTCGACCCTCGCGTAGTTTATTCCTCAAAGTCATATTGAATTTTCCATTTTACGACAATGAACCAATATTCAACTCACTCGATTCGACCATTTTATTTGATGGAAGTGTATTTTTAATAAATTACGTTTTTAAGGGGTCTACCCCAATTAGAATTTTCAAAAAATCGATTTTTCTTTTACTGCATTTTTCGAAAGTATATACATATTTAAGAGTATCGCATTGAAATTTTATAATGAGCAGAGTAATTTTGAGCGACGTTTACGACGCGTACGTGTCTTTGCTTAAATAACGCGTTTTTCTCAAAATTACGTTTTCGGACGGCTCGTTGATAGGATCTCCGAAATCGATCCTCACCAAAATTTTACCACGCGTTCTTTATGACTATAGCTATAGCGCATATAATACGAATTTTGAAATTTCAAGTGGAACTATTTTTTTGCAAAAAACCATGAGAAAAAACGTGCTTTTCGTAGTTTTGGAAAAATGGCCGGCATTTTGTATTTTTTGAAAAAATCAAAAATCGTATGATACGCGCTATAGCCATTTACCTATTGAATCTAAAACCAATTTTTTATTTTCTCCGAGCATCCATTCCGGAGATTTTATCAAAGGCGCGAACCCATCCTTTTTTTAGACCTGTCTTCTCCCTCACTTTTCTGTGCGAAAACTGAGTAAAATAAAAATAAAACAAACATTTTTGTGTATTTTATGAGTGTATCTTTTAGGCCTAACCCTTTTTATATTCATATTTATAATTTATACCGGTCAAAAAAATTCGTGAAAATAGTCTTTTTTTTGCCTGCCTATTAATTAGGGTAGACCCCTTAAATGAAGTAACGAGCCAGTTTCTCGATTTAACAGTTTAAGAAAGTTATGTATGAGAAATGTTGTGTGTGGGAAAGGATTGAACGAATTTCGAGATGAATTTTCGGCATGAGACTTTGCTCTGAAAAATAGTGAGCAAGTTCACAGTTCTAATGGTTACAAGCTCAAGTTCTTTTCCCTCAATTAGTGACGAAGGTGAGTATTTATATACGTAGAGGGGAAGGAGAGAATACAAATGGAAGTTGGAGGAATAAAAATGAGGAGAAGAAAGAGGCTTTTATAGCATCAGCCAATATACTCGGCGACCGCAATTCCTTTACCGGTAAACCCTCGTCTCTCCTTCTCTGCTTCATCCAGATTTCATCCATAACCCTCCTCATGGATTCATCTGTAATCGGGTTAAGAGTGATCACGTTATAATCTAAGGTTTCGTGTGATCCAGTGAGCATTGGATATTCGAGATTTTTCGAACCAGGTCACCGAGTAAAATTGCTTCGGTTAATGAGAACATCCAGAAAGTGTTCTTTTGTTGTCGTTCCGTACCTGTACAGCGGTCCAGACGAAATAGCTCTGAAATGTCCCCCTCATTTTAGCCGAGCCGTCATTCCTTTAGGAGCCTCGAAATTTGAATATTCATCAAGAACGATATGCAAAATCGGAGTCTGACGAAAATTGAGAGACCTTGAAATCCTCGGGTCATTCGGAAAGGTCCTTATTATCACGCGGTAATTGCGATATTAAGGACGAAGATAAAGGGACGTGACCAGCCTCCATCCTCGTAGTGGTTACGTCACGTATCATGTCTAAGAGAGACCCAAATGTAAGGAATCGAATGGAAAAATTTGCTGACAAAGTGTTGCACGAATAGAATGATGCGGAGTTTCATCAGGGAGAATGACAAAAGGTTCATGGAGCGCTCATTCTTCGCAGCTAAATATTCATCCGGTTAAATAATTCGCGAGACGATTTGATTATTTGAAATCTCCTTAAGGAGGGTGGATCGCGATGATACAATGTTGCCATGCTAAACCACGTTAAAAATATGAAGAATTTCAAAATGATAAGAATTTCATAAAATTTGGTAAATGTATTCTTTAAAAATATATAAGGCAATATACATTTTTTTAGATTTTTCTACCACATAGCTCTCGAGTAATTCAGCACTAAAGTTCACGTGTATAAGCATACAGTTTACATCATATATTATACAGTTATACATCTCGTGCATAAGAACTTGGATTTAACGCTCAATTATTCGATAACCATGTGGTGAAAAAATTTGAAAAAAATTGTATTTGTATACTTGATGTCAAAGAATGTTATCACCGAATTTTATCAAATTTTGATTATTTTGATTTCGTGATCCACCCCCTCCTTAATCAGGTCAGGAAGAGCAGGCGTTTCGAGTCTTTCGTTTTCCGGGTGCCTTTTGTTTCCTTATTTTAAAAATGAATCTTTCTATGTGATTGCCTTTTCTTTCCCTCGCACGTGAAAATGGAAGTTAAAATATTTGTGTAAAAAATGAGAAATATCCGAGGCTTTCTATCCCTTGAGCCCAATGAAGAGGGAGACTCGCAACGGGATGAATATAAATCCTCGCAGACACTTCGTCCCTCGGAATCGCAGCTGAAGGGAATGATGAACTGTTTCACCCCCTTTTGGCTATCGCTCGGGATTTGGGGCGGGGGGGGGGGGGGGGCGAAAAAATCGCTCCCAGCTCCGCTATATTCACATATATCTATCTTTTCTTCCGTCAAATCTGGCGCTATTTGTTCAAGCGCGAAGGCGTTTCAATGTATTTCAATCTCGTCATGCATCTCTATAAAGTAACGCCCTCGTCAAGCTGGACGAGGAAGTGGTTTTCGAATTACCTGAAACTCTCCATCTTCTCTGAGCAGATTCATCCGTATACTTTTTCGATTGACATTTCGTTTCCTTTTCATACTCGCCATCGGAAAAATAGGCAACGCAAGTCGCATGTGTTGTGATCTCATCATCCCACGTCTTTTCATTGTTGAAAAAATGTACACGAAATTAAGATTTTCGTATCATCGAATCAGTAGCTTCGTGTTTATCGAGCTAAAATTAAATCCGAACGCATCGATCATCCCGCACGCCTTTGGATCGCACTGTTTCTATAAATAAGTTTCCCCTAGTTAAGTGAAAAAATTGCGTCCTGAAGACGCGAAAAAAGCTCGGAAAAATGGGCCAAGTACTCGCGAACGATCTCTCTCTTTCTCTCCCAATTGCTTTTTTCCATCCGCATTCGTTTTTCCTTAAACTCTCCTGTTTCTCGTCCACTCTCACTTTTATTTCACTTTCACACAAAGCACACTCGTGCTTTGTAACTTGGTGGAGAGGGAATCGTTGAATTTTATACGGAACTTTCTCACTCAACGCGATCCTTTGAAACAATTTATAATCGAATACAACGTTTCACTTTATTCTTTCAAATTTATGTCAAGCGAACGATGTTCCAAGGGATCGAAATAAAAGCCAGGAGCCAGCTTCGATAACTTAAATTATCTACTTTTTATATGAACCGATTCCGAGAGTAACGTCTCTTGTACAAGAAAGCGAATTGCCAAGAAAAATTGCCAACAGCAGGCTGGCCAGAAAGCTTCGGCTTTTACGAGTGTTTGATAAAGTTCCCCTACTAATTCACTTTCCTAATTTCCTTCGGATTATTCTGCTAACACGGGACGTTTTCATCACAAACACCGAGGGTGAAATGTCTTTTCAGATGATAGAAGAGTTATTTTCATGCCATTTCATCCAAAAGCACACACGACAAAAGCATTTTCAGCTTTGACAAACAGAAAAACGAGTAATCACTTTTGGTACAAAGACCAACCTGCTCACTGGCCTACTTTAATTTATGTCAGTGCGACAGTTTTCTTTCGCTTCACCCCAAACTCCCTTTACCAGTTCATCGCATACTTCAACTATTACTGTACCAACTTTCGGCCTCTCTTTCTCTCTCTTTGTACTTTACGCTCCAATTACCTGTTCGTGTCACCGAGCCTCCCTCGAAATCGCCCCGGGCACTCTTTCCCTGCCAATTCTTATTTTTTCATCCAACTCCGTGAGAAAGGAGCTCTCTAGCCGCAAAATTCTCTGTTTTTCAAATCGTAGTTCTAATATTTTTGTCGACGTTAGTTTAACCGATTGTTATACCTTCCCTAACCTCCATCGTTCATTCTCCAGCTCAAACGTTCCCCCGCGTACAGTAAAATCAATTGAGAATCAAAGTTCCGCGTACTCGCATTCTCTCGCTAAATACACGCACTCAGAGCTCGGCAACTTCTGAAAAATTGTAACACCTCGAGATCCAATACGTCTCACGACGCTGCTTGATTGACGAATTTTCATCATCGAACACGCGGTTCATACCGCAAAATTATTAAAAAGTATGCGTGGAGGGAATCAAAAGGTAAAAATTAAAATTGTGACGATAAAAACCTCCGGAAAATCTTGGCATTGCAGAGTATTAACTTTCGTTAAATTAAGGCAAAATCATGGCACGTTTGAATTAATAAGCAACAAATTTTCTTCAAATGACAACAATTAAAATCTTGGAGTTCGATAGTGCTCTATAATCGTTTTTTCTAGTTAGGACTTTCATAGGAATTTTTACGACTGCGCCAAACATCCAAGGCTATCTCCGATTTCTATTATTGCTGACATTCTGGAATAAATGAAATTTCTGAATCGGCGTGTGCTCACGAGATTACGCGTTCGTTCGAGCACCAAAGAATTATCCTGAATAACGATATTTTGACTCCACACGAGCACAGACTGTGTATTTGCAAAGTTAATGAAATGGGAATCTAGCAATGTTATTGGCCTGCGTAATCAATTGATCTCGTTGACCCAAATGGAAAGGCGTAAGCTCCGATGAATGTGCAGTTATATCGAGAAGCTTATTCATTTGGAAGTTATAGGTTCAATGTCGAATAATTGAAACGCCGAATGGTCAAAAAGTCAAGAAGGTTGTGTAGAAAAATGTTGAGTCATGGGACTGTTCGAGTTATAAAAAGCATTGTTTTGTCTTGGGTTAAACTCCGGAGAAAGTTGAAGACGCGATTAAAAAAACGTGCGAGTGTCTAACGGAGCCGAGAACTCGTGCAAAAATACGTATTAAGAAGGGGATTAAACCAGGAGACTGGAAGTCTCGGCAGAAGGGAACGAGAGAGAAAGAGATTTTCTCACTCGACAAGTTTAATCGAGTTTCCGATTTTAATGGTCGAAGGGACTAGCTATTGAACTTGACGTGTACGGTGTACGCTTGGCTTTGGAGCTTTCGACGTCAATCATTCACAAACCCCGAGACACTCTCTCTCTCTCTCTCTCTCTCTCTCTCTCGAAGAACTGTCGTTTTCACTCTCGAATAACATCACGATGAGCTTACAGCTTTTGATCTATTTACAATTTTCAGCTCTGATTTAACCCAGAATGGTGATGATGCAACTCGAACAAAATCGGTTTACACAGCACGAGGGAAAATGTGAGTGGCGGATTATTGGAGTAAAAAACGCTGAGATATACGAAGAATGAAAATTACCAAGATGGAAAAACGCTTGACTTTGCTTTTGCTCTTCGAGCACATCACAAGATTCAAAACCCCACCAATAGAGTGTTCTTCGATATCTGTTGTGCTCCAAACAGAAGTTACGAATGAGCTTTCGCGTGAGAAAAAAACATGGTGGGGAGGAATATGCATAAGCATTAGATGTAACCCGCCTGCTTCGAGTGCCCTTACAACCTTCCTCCCCATTCCGCTCTTCGCAACTAGACTTTGCAGCTCTTTTACGTAGCTGCATCATTTACGGGACGTTCCAAGTTAAAACTTTCGCCCGAGTGACTCCTCGTGAGAAGTCGTGAATCTTGGAGAATCCCGAAGTAGAGTATACATGACAATTTGATTGTAAATTTCCACTACAAAGTTCAGAATATATCGATTTTCAACAAAAATCGTATAACGATCCACAAAATGGCGAAAAATTCATATAATCGATGAAAATTATCCTCAGAACGCCCTATACTCGTACTTTTCGCGATCGTTCTTCGCAGGAAACGAAAGAAAATCACGAACCAAGTAGTTTTGCGTTAGAGATGACTTTTATGTTTTTATACGACGTGGTTTACAAGGGGGAGCTTAAAAAACGAGTAAATCGTATAAGTGGAAGTTTGCACGTATGTGAACTACTTTTATCGTTTTTTACGTTGTCACGAATAAAATCTCTAGCCCCTCGCTTTTAGTTTTCATTTGCCGAGTATCGTGTTCGGTTGTACGTATATTTGTACCGAATTTATAGATATATTTCACTTTGCATAGCCTTCAACGCTGTTCGCGTTGAATGTATGGGGAGTTCCGTGCACAGAAGGGACACGAAACTTCGATTTCATCATTTCTCAAATGGAAAGTTTCTTTCGATACTGAAAACGATGCTGTTGGATCGCCATCAAATTTCATTTCCAACTTCTGAAAGAACTTTAACCCACTTTTTTCAATTAATCCGCACATTGGACTAATAAAATTTTCGCACCTTCAGTCTTCTTCCTCATCCTGAGTTTCTATAACGTCGATTAATCAGAAGTGAACTTTTACAAAAAGTCATTATAACCAGACTCATATTCATCATAAAAATAGAGTAAAATAAAATCGAGGACCGAGAGCGAGGCCGATTTCGCACGGAATTCCCCAGGTATGTAAATTCATGAGAATGTAAAACACGAAGATCTCGGAATTTGGTCTCCAGGGTGATGGCACGTGTCTGTAATTCTGGTGCATTTGCCGCAGTACTGGATTATTGCGTGTAAAGGTCGATCCATGCCGAGGGTACGAATTTTCAATTATGAAGCATCAACAAAATAAACAAGAAACTGAACGTTTCCGGAGATTCTTCTCCAAAACCTCCAAAAATACGCGTCAATATTCGCCCGTTTTTCGTTATGTTTTGGTCGCAATGATCCCGAATGCTGCGAACGATGGTTCGGATTGATTTTTCATGTTCGACGAAGAGGAAAAAGAAAAAGAAAGTTTCATGGAAATATCAGTTATTTCCTCGATGATTTATCATCATCTGTCCACGTGTTTTTTTTTCTCTTAAAAGTTCTTAAACGAAGAAAAAATGCGGCGTTGCGGACCGTCTCGCGCAAAACTTCTCATGGCAGACTGAAAAATTTTGATCCTCATGCAAGGAAACATTTACGAGCACGGTACGAAACTGAGGAACTCTGGCATTTCAAAATACATGATAAGAGCGACGCGATACCGAGCACTATATCGCCTTACTCTAATAAGATTTCTTGGAGCATGCACTACGAGCTCTCGTCCACACATATACATGTATAGACATTACACATTTTGTCGTATAGTGTGTCGTACTGCAGGTGCGCCGCTACACAAACTCGATAATTTCGACTTTAGCAGTTTTGCACTGCGCCAAATTAACTGACTAAGTATATTAAGCTCCGTCTTACTCCGATGACGATTAGTCAATAAGAATGCACTAAAAACATAAATATGTTAATTAGACGAAGTTTCTTTGAGTCATAAAAAATTTTGTTCATTTCAACGCTCGATTTTCAGGTGCTGATACACGAGGAAAAACAATAGTAAGAGTTACTATGCTGCCAAAGTGTTAGGGTTTTATATTGCCCATTTTGGAGTTTTTTTTTTTACCAAAAACGTTGTAATTTTCGTGTCGTTTTCAAATAAAAATTTCTGAATTGCTTATTTTACAGTTGAGCACAGTAAAATTTTAAGAGCTCGAATACGAGTATCACCGATCCGCCGAAATGTTTGAAAATTTACTATGGTACATGGAATATTTACACGGAGAGAAAAAACTGTAAAAATTACTGTGACACCATGTTACGGTTCTATATTGCCCATTTTGGAGGTTTTTACCAAAAAAATTGTAATTCCCAAGTCAGTTCCGAATAAAAACTTTTAAATTGCGTATTTCGATGTAACAAAGGTTTAAACTGTTATTTTTTCCTATATGTAGTTCACCGAGGAAACATTATAAAATTTTTATATCACGCGGTACGTAAATGGACGCTTTTACGTACGCTTCGCATACACAAAACCCCCATTTCCGCACCTCGTAATATAAAATTTCGTATAACACGCGTACGAAATACTTTTTCGTCCTAGTGTTATAATGTACTAATGTTGACTCGATGATGAACTGTATAATAGAATGATTAATGCCGTTTTGCTACGGTTAGTACTGTTTTCACAATCAAAATTTACAGTTGAACAATTTGAGGAGCTCGAACACAAACATCGATGATCCGTCGAAGTGTTTAGAAATTTACTACGGTCCATAGCAGAATTTCATTCGCGCTTGGTACGATAATATATCGGTACACACATGATATATATTTGTTTTGACATCACACATCAATTTTCTTCGCATCACAAAAGATTACTATGTATGTTCATAAGAATGAATAAATATTACGACATAGAGCCCCACTCCTATCGCATCGTAATAATTTTTACTGGAATCTTCTCTCCGTGAAATGTTGCTTTTTGCAAAGAAAACAAAGAGTACAACGAACCGACGAGTTTCATTTTATTCGTCACAATCTGTTGGTTTAATGAAAATACAGATGCGATAAAAAATATTTTTATCTATGGTATCGTATTCCAAATGTTTCTTGGCTCTTAATCATTTTGATGGTTCGAAAAAGGATGATGAATTAATTCAGCAAACAGTAGCAAACCAGAGAAATAAACGACCATTCGACGAACGATTATGACGGTAATTTGCCTCTTTACGATTCAAGTAAGTACCTAATAGAAAAAATGCTCAACAACCCTCGAAGTTTCTATAATATTCTATATTCGTGTTTCTATAAATAATATATATTTTTTTTTAATATAATATAATAATATATATTTTAATATTTTAATATTAAATTAATATATATATATAATATAATAATTATATATAATAATATATAATAAATAAATAATAAAAAATATAAATAATTCGTGTTTCTATAAATAAATTCTAAAGCAACAAACACTCGTGTTGTTTCATTGGGAGATTTTTCGGATTATACTTGTAAACGAGAGTTTGAGAGAGATGGTCTACTTGTTATTGTAGGCTTGCTGCCACTTTTTTTACGCTTCGCTTTGCCATTTTGTTCAACGCAAGTAATCACCGAGACGAAAACTCGAACTCGAACGTCATCTGTAGCGATGAAAATTCAATAAAATCGTCACTGCATATGTTTTCAGTGAAGATTCTAATCGAATGTTTCACATTCAGCAACTGAAGTAATCACGAATTTAATTCGAAATATAAAGTTCTATACTTACGTGTCCTATAATTATCTTGATTTATTTATTATTGCCTCTTTAACCACATTTTTGTCTGGTGAATGGCTCATTTCTTCCCGCATCAACTTGATCCAAATATAACGACGAGGCCGGAAATTTTCAAGCGAGTGACGTAAGCTCAGTCGATCTTAACAATACAAACAAATGATTTCTCTACTAATTGGATTCGAGGGCGAGATGAGTATGACGTTCGCGATTCGTGCGCTTATAATAAGATATGTAAATTCGTTATCGCGAGCCGCATATTTGCTGCGAAGGTATGTAAATAAATTGTTGAAAGGCGAGCGAGCGCTCCGCTCGCTAGACGGTCGTTAACTGTTAACGATCATATTCTCATCATCCTTTATACGGATTATGTTTATAAGAGACAAATCTTTAGTTGAGCTTCCCTCAGAGCTATCGTCGCCCCTTCGCAAACGATTCGAGCTTCCCCGGGAACTCTGCTCGTCTCCTCGACGTCGCATTTATTTCCGTCAGCTGACATTTGCATGCCGGTGATTGCTATCACGTGTACGCGTCCACATGTTTACGGCTGAGCGTAATCATGAAAAAAAATTTTGGGAGTTGCATGGATCGCCTTTGAAAATGTTTCCATGGGGTGTTCTGTTGTCCAACTGAATTTTCGTTTCTTTGTTGAATATTCCATTTCTAATGGCAGTTGCAGTCCTCGAGTTCGAGTTTCGCTCTGCTATGATTTTGATGAATGGATTTCTGCGCTTTGAATGTTTGCTTCTAATGGATTTTCGTAATTCCAATTAATAACTCGGGTTAAGCGGATTTAATCCCTTTGATTATTCGTACTCTCGCAGGAGTTTCCTTGAATTTCTGTCCCGTGCAAACCTTATACCCGAGTCTCAGATTCAACTCGCCATTCAACGATATAGCCTGCTCGCGGTCTCCGTAGCGTAGATCTTCCGTTTCAAATTGGTTCTATACTCGAGTGCTCGGATTCGATGCTACATGCGACATCGGTGCCTATTTACGTCCGACGAGCTTTGGAGTTGTCGAGAGGCTCGCGACAAATTGTTCAATCGATATGGGTCTCCGATTCGATAAGCGATTTTCAGCACGTGCATGAGGTGTGGAATCTTTATAACAAGCGAGTTGCGAAACTTGGAAAAAATTGAAGGTTAACTGCATGAATGAATGAATGAATGAATGAACTAACGACTGTAAACGGATGTAAATAACGAGCATGAGGGAGAATAGAAAAACGTCCACATATTTACAAGGAGAAAAATAAGGATTTATCGTGGGGAAAACAAAAGATTGTTTTAGAGGTGACAGGAGGGCAATTAATATCGGAAGAATATCAAGCTTATTGTACATGATCGTTAGCAGAGTTTCTTGGTCCCGTCAACGATAAATTTTCCAAAGTCAAGTCTCCTTTCAGACCACACCCGTTATGTCTCCCTCTCGTCATTAATCAATCATGTTGTCTCTTTCTCTCTCTCTCCCCCTCTCTTTTACACACGCGCACACATACGCGTGCGCGCATACAAACGTAAATACACGAAGAAAGGGATATACGTGTATGGGCGTACGGAGGGATAAACTTGGCATACAAGTCTCATCGATTTTCGGCCTCTTCCTCTTCGTGCGAGCTATGTGGAACGAGGTAGCATAACAAATCACGTGCTTCCACTGTCTATTGGCATTAAATTGGATTAACCAATACACATAGAAAAACACAGAGCACTCGATCTTGCATGCTCCGCCTTAACTCCCTTAAAGTTGAATTGACCTAAAAAAAGTCACGACGATAAAGAAGTTTGACAAAAAACGAGTTTCAGGATTAATCCAATGTTTTCTCCGCATTATCTCAACCCAAATTTCTTCTCTTCGAAACAGCTTGTCTCCAACAATTTATTACCACACGACAAACTCCCCATATAAAATAGGAAGATAAATATTTCCAAACGAAAGATTTCTCGACAGCAAAAGAGCACGAAGCCCAATTGACCTTTTCCACTCTTCAATTTCAACCCTCGGCTCAGAATATAAAAGCTTTTTAAAAATTTCGCAGTCTCTAAGAATTGCATCGTTGCTGTCGCGATGCCTTGAGTTTTTCCCTCTTCAGCTCCCTCACGTCGGCGCTTGTATATTTCCAACGAAAAGTATATGATTTCAGTTGAAAACATTTTCATCGAATAATCGCACATTCATTTTTACCGAGCTAGAGAACACTAGAGCTGAATGATCTATCAACTTCCAATAACTATGAAACGCTATTGAATTGCCGATTCTCATATGTCCATGCAAGCCTCGATTGTGGTACCGGAACTATCGAGAGCGGGGAGAGAAACTGCACAAAATCTTGCTCATCCAGGAACCATTCAGTGATTGCCGTGGCGGAAGCGTTCGAGTCGAAACCACCTCAGTTTTGATGTAAACTATCGGTCAATAAATGACTGAATGCTATTCGCATGACGAGAACCGTACAAAGGGGAGCATCTGAACACTAATCGGACATGATTGAACGCGTCTTCGGCCATGAATTCGTGATAATGGATTCCAAACGACCCCCATAAGTGTGAGAGACACCCTTTACAAGCTGAATTTTTCAACGAATGAGGATCCGGAAAGCTCGAAGTGGAGCCCGAGCTCTTGGCGATTGGGTCGACAACTGCTCTCCAGCGAGCAATAATAATTTAACCTGCACCGACGACGTTCAGTACGCTCTCAATGCAGAGCTTCCGCGAGGTCAATACCCGGTTGGGTGACAGTCCTTTTTATCGTACCGGTGGTTTAACGGGGTCATCGAATTAACGGGATCAGACATTCGTAACCGGTGGTGGAACGACCAACCCGTTGCCTTGAATCACACTCTGATACTTGAGGAAAAAGCAGATTTTATTTTTCTGATGCTGCTGGTCAATTGATAGTCAATAAAAAAGTTTGTATCCCTGAATACAAGCCGCATTTTCCGCACGTTTCCTTCCGCGACCTTCATAGAATCGTAATACATCACGAAAGATTGGCGGCAGACAAAACTCCGGGGAGGAGTCAGGATAACAGGAAGACAAAGTTGGTGGAGCACGGATTCCGGTGATCGGATGAACTCTTTAATGGGGGTCTGGCTTTAGGAGGCCTATCGTAGGACATCCCCTCCCCTCTCCCTTAAATTTCAAGGATATTTCAAGAGTGCAAAAACATATTTTCATATTTTTTGCGCAAAGCTTCGTTATTGAGCTTCTCAGCTGTGCATGGGAAAGACTGCTAAAAAACTACACGTTTGATCAAAATATAATAAAGATTTTTGTGTTCAGTTCGCTTCTATCTAAACCTAAATAAAAAGCTAGAAAAAACATGCAAAATTCTATGTTTTAAGCAAGTTTGAAAAAAAAGAATATTACTCTGTATATACAAAAATCCTCAATGCAGTCTTTTCCACAGCTGAGAAATTGCAATAAGCACGTACATATTAATAGATTTTTCACACTAAAAAAATACCGAAAAGTTCGCAATGGTGACTTATTTTTGTCTATTCTAAAAAAAATTCCAAAAACAATAGATTTTTTTGAATTTTCGAAGCAAGACTCCCCTTTAAGATGATGGGTCAGTCGGTAACGTGCATTAAAATTTCGAAAGCTGATTTCTGCCGTACTGTTCAACCGGTTGTGTTGAAATTTGAACTATGAATACAATATTGTGCCCCAATTGGGCTGACATGAGGATTTTTTGAAATTTTGATTTTTCTTTTGGATTTCGTATCACCATCTGAGTAATTGTATAATGACTCGGTAAATATTCATCGAAACGCAATTTGGCAAATGTCAGCCCAACGACAATAAAAAAAAACACACACACACATTTTGAGCTTTGTTGCATCAAAATCGATAATGAAATTAATAAGAAAGAAGCTTTTAAAAATTTATTGAAATAAATTATCGACATTAGTTTATCAAAATGAGCGCGACCATCAGTTTCCGAAAAGACAAACGAAGAGACATAATAGAAAGTGACGTTTTGTGTGCGTCATGGATTTGACGGGAAGTTTTGTTATGCTGTGATTTGATTGAAAAAGTATAGTGCTGTGGAATAAAATAAAAAATATACAAAGGAACATGCTCGATGTCAAAATGTATGTCGGGTGTATTTCGTGCGCCTCGGACAAATTGATCATCGTCGGTGCGAGCATGTGCTGGACGCCGAAATGGTGGAAAATGTAAAGCGAGACAGAGAAAAAGGTAACGGGAGAAAAAAACGGACGAAGATGCGAAATTTCTAATAATTTTGGTAAATATTTTTTTATTTCTCAGTTTGATTATTTATCGGTGACTAACGCTTTTTCAAGCGAGAATCCAGCGGTCTTTAGTGTAGGAGAGACCAATTCACATTGAACTACCCAGCGATGAAAATCGTCGGAGACATACGGTATGACAATCGTTCCTTCGTATATAAACCGTAACGGGACAGCCTTACCCCCTCATACGATTTCTGGTTTCACAGAAGTCTGTCAGAGGGCTACGACGGAGCGCTCTCGCGTTAGCGGAGCACCGCCCGGACGACAATAAGACTCCCAAACTTGAAAGGATCTACACTATCCTATTACCCCCTCTCATACATGAGGGAAGAGAATCTTAAAGATTCCAAGTTTCGGTATTTTAGGGAATGTCCATCTCCCGGATATCGAAACGTCTTAAAGTAAAATAAATAGTTATTAATCTTACCGCTTTTTCAAGCGAGAACCCGGCAGTTTTCACTGCTGGAGAGTTCAATTTGCATTGAACCACCCAGCGATTATAATCGTTGGAGACCATTTCGTATAAACGAAATGAATCGTTTATCGGTTTCTACCGCTTTTTCAAGCGAGAACTCAGCAGTTTCACTGCTGGATTTGTTCAATTCATATTGAACCCTTACTCTCAATGATGAAAGTTGTTGGAGATGTACGAAGAACTTATCGCTCTTACGTACATTATAACAATTATAATTGTTTATTTATCTTTACCGCTTTTTCAAGCGAGAACTCGCTTGAACCACCCAGCGATGACAATCGTTGGAGTTGTACAAAGAACTAGTTCTCCGAATGAACAATATAATTGTTTATCGAACTCTACCCGTTTTTCGAGCGAGGACCCAGAGCAGTCTATTGCAACAGCCTCTTTTACTGCTCATCCATCGGGTTCTTCGTATTCGCCTAATGCGTAACGTTGTAACCCGATGGAAGACTTGCGTCGTGAGTCGTGACATCTGTCGGTAGTCCGCAGTATTATAGCTCGTTTCGAGTTGCGGTATATCGTGTGATTCCATTACCTTAAGGAGTTTCGGTACAGAAGTCAAAATATTAAGAAATTGATCAAATTTGGTGATAATGTTCTTCAACATCAAGTGCGAAAACACAAATTTTTCAAAATTTTTTTCTACTTAGTTATCGAGTAATTATGCATTAAATCAGATTTCTTATGCCCGGAATGTATACCTATATATATGTGAAAACGCTATGCTTATACACGTGAATTTTAGTGATCAATTACTCGATAATTGTGTAGAAGAAAAATCTTAAAAAAATTGTATTGGCAAATTTGGCACTAAAAAAAATATGTTCACCAAATTTTATAAAACTCTGAACTTTTTGAAATTTTTTATGTTTTTAGCATGGCAACATTGTATCGCCTGTACCGAACTCCTTAAGGAGGGTGGCTAGGGATGATACAATGTTGCCATGCTAAACCATGTTAAATACATTAAAAATTTCAAAATGATAAGAATTTAATAAAATTTGGTGAAAATATTCTTTAGTGCCAAATTTGACAATACAAATTTTTTAAGATTTTTCTTCTGTACAGTTTTCGAGTAATTGATCACTAAAGTTCACGTGTATAAGCATAGCGTTTCCATATATATAGGTATACATTCCGGGCATAAGAAATCTGCTTTAATGCGTAATTACTCGATAACTAAGCAGAAGAAAATTTTGAAAAAAATTGTGTCTTCGCACTTGATGTTGAAGAACATTATCACCAAATTTGATCAATTTCTTATCAATTTGACGAACGTAGCCACCCTCCTTAAACTCCCAAAAGACATTAAAGAAAAACACAAATTCTGCATAAAAAGGATTTTCTCTGTACCTACACGAAGAGAATTAGAAGGTAGAAATTACCGTTATACAGTAATAAAAACTGGAGTTATTTTTGATAGCTCAATGAAATAAAGACGGTCGAATTTGTTAAATTTTCCGTGGTCACGTAACAGCAGTGTTTTGATCTCATTTCAAGTGACTCGTGGGCTGGAGTGCGACAAGCCCTTGAAGCATTCTGCATCTGGGAGCAGCGTGCTGACTATAGAAGGGGGCCAAACGGGGCATGCAAATGAAGTTTCCTCGTACTAATAATAGAGGGGATTCCGGATCCAGTGAAACTCTTGGGCTCCAATTATCTTTGAATACCTTCTGCCTCAGTAATCACTGATTCATCAGTGTATAAAAGTTTTTGTCTCTGCACGTGGGGTACAGAATGATCCTTGCCTCGGAGATGGCTCCATTTCTTCGATCTTCTCTTTTCTCTTTTATATGGCTTTTCTGCCATGATCGTCATCGTCATTGTCAGTGTCGTGTTCATTTATCGTCCAAATAATCCCGGACCAGTTCTAAAGTATCTCGTGCGCCTTTCAGAGCAAACGCGAAGTAGGTCAGTGACGTTGTGTAGATGAGTTCTTTAGAAATTGGGTGGAGGGAACCCTTCGGAGTTCACCAGACTGTGAAAGAAAAATCTTTGAGCTCCGCAACAGACTTCGCATCGGGCAAAAAATGTCTTTTTATAGCTTAAGGAGTTTCGGTACAGAAGTCAAAATATTAAGAAATTGATCAAATTTGGTGATAGTGTTCTTCAACATCAAGTACGAAAACACAATTTTTTTCAAAATTTCCTTCTACTTAGTTATCGAGTAATTACGCATTAAAGCAGATTTCTTATGCCCGGAATGTATACCTATATATATGGAAACGCTATGCTTATACACGTAAACTTTAGTGATCAATTACTCGATAACTGTGTAGAAGAAAAATCTTAAAAAAATTGTATTGTCAAATTTGGCATTAAAGAATATCTTCACCAAATTTTATAAAATTCTAAACTTTTTGAAATTTTTTATGTTTTTAGCATGGTTCAGGATGGCAACATTGTATCGCCTGTACCGAAACTCCTTAACGTCCAATTCGAAACTGCAACGACTAACGCGACAATAAGAGAGAATCGAAGGCATGCAGATGTAATATATAGTGAAGTGAATAAATTTTATCGTAAATGATTGTCAAATGAACATAAGTAAAATCACGTTCGAGAACAAACACCGGACCATCTATCTTTATTTTTTAACCCTTCGCTGCAATGTAATTGTCCACGATGAGGATTCGAGCGTGATAAGTGTGAAGCTTTCCCTTCAACCTTTTTTCCGTCTTTTCTTTCGCCAATCTCATCATCACACCCCATTTCGTCCACTCCACGACCCTATTCCAAGCATCCCATTCATCTATGTGTCTATCTACGAGTATTATTCCTCTCGGGGGATTCTATTTTCGAGGAACGAATCATCGAAAAAATCATGATACAGTGTTATCCGCCGATGGGGAATACGCGCTTCTAGAATTTCGAATCATACAGCCGCGGAGCGTCATTGCGACGCAAATAATCTTGCAATTATCCTTCGAATTACCTTGTAATCGATGGTTGTTTAAGCTTTTATTTATAATTCGAACGACATACCAATAGCTTTTGATCAAAAGTTAGGTTTTTTGACATACAATTAAGGTATAACTGGATGGATAGGTTCGACCAAAAATTATATCTGATTGGAATTTCCGTACTTCGTGATGCAATAAAAATCTGAAAAAATTCAACAACATTTGAAAAGCTATGAACAACAATTATCAATAATAATATATTACCCAAAAGTTAATAACAAATTGTTTAAACAATTAATTATTCAATAATTTTGCGGTGATCTATTGTTTTTTTTTACGAATCAAATATGTGCATTTTTCCAAATGCTCATGAATTTTTTCAGAATTTTCGTGGATTTTTGAAATTTCTTGAAAAAATTTTGAAAAAAATTTTAAAAAATTTGAATTTTGGATATGCTTTAGAAGACATATTTACCATCAGTTTTGAAAAGTCTCATGGTTACTGGATCAAAAATGTATAAATAGAGCCACTTAAAAAATTTAAAAAAGAGAATTTCAAAAATCCATGAAAATTCTGAAAAAAATCATGAGCATTCAGAAAAATGCGCACATGCGATTCGTAAAAAAAAAATCATAGGTCACCGCAAAATTATTGAATAATAAATTGTTCAAACAATTTATTATTAACTTTTGGGCAATATTATTATTGATAATTGTTGTTCATAGCTTTCCAAATGTTGTTGAATTTTTTCAGATTTTTATTGCATCACGAAGTACGGAAATTCCGATCAAGATATAATTTTTGGTCGAGCCTATCCATCCAGTTATACCTTAAGTCACGTTTCATCGTATATTTTTATCGTACAATGTCTTGCTTTCGTGTAGGAGATCCGTAAAAAATATTCCATTCGGCATTTTCGTTCGAGTTCATCAACGCTCTGCGGATGGTCATTCAAACAATTGGGCTCGCTAAGAGGCGGAACATTTGTCGAAGAGGCGATAAAACTTTGCGACCATCTGAGCAAAAGGACGTTCGAGCTAAAACTTTCTTCTAAGTTTGCTCAGGAATTATCTTGATTAGTAGAAACGAACAAGAATCAAAGAAGCGGTTGAGCCAAAGGAAAGAGAAAAAAATGTATGGGGAATATCACACAAAACTTTTTGTCCAGTAGAATTTCTATTTCCTCAAAAAGCGACACAGTAATATTTGTATAAAAATCCTTTCAACACTAGCAGTCGCGCATTGAGTTCATCTATAGAAATATGCAAAAAACAAATGATTATAACATTCGTAGAGGGTCACAACGATTCTAAATGAAACGCCGTGTGTATGTCTATAGAGATAAACTTGTTGCAAGGCATTGTTAGGCATGTATGAGTGGAACCTCAACTCCTGTGCATATTCTCAACCCCTCGAATACTCTATATTATGTTTTCCATTGCACATACAATATATACCTATATACAACCTATCGCTATATACAATATATATTGTATATAGCGTCTATGTTGTGTGTGTGTGTAGATGTACAAAACTCTAACTGCCCAGGCCAATTATTCGTATCGATCTGTAAGGTATTCCAACATTTCTACTGACGCCGATTAATCTCGCTATGTATTTCATATTTCTAGGAAAATACGGATCGTTACAATTTTAATTTTTAGATGGAAATACTCTTTTATTAGTTTTTCGATGACGTCGACGGGTCTTCACTCTTTTATGGTGTTGGCTGGTTCAAATTCGCTCGAACTATTTTTCATTATTCCTGGTTAAAACAGTAGGTGTTAAGGGAGCTTAGAAAAGTTACGTAATAATTGATTAATTGAGCTGACTTTATTTTTCAATTAATGCAAATCAATCGAATATTATTATGATAAATTAATAAGATGTTGGCAGCCCATAAATGTAACTCAACCATTTGTGGATTGAATTGATTTTTTCACCTAATGGAAATTCATAAAATATTATCATAAATTTTTATGGGGGTTATTTCATATATTTTTCTCATTAAATTATCATTCTCTAGTCAATTTATTCACAGATTATCTTTCTGTTGCTCTGTTTTCTTTAGTCTAAATCTACGTCAAAACCTTGCAGAGGTTTAAAGATAAACTTTCCTAATTGTTAAGACTCATTAGCTAGACTCTGCTTATTGCTTATTAGGTTTGTTTAAAACAATTTTTTAAATCTTTTAATTATATTCACCACTTTTTTTCAACTGTTTTCTTGACCGGAGCTGTCAAATCATCTGGAACTATTTCTATTCAATCTGTGCCACGGTTGAATTACTCGGTCACGTTCGATGTTATTTGCTTTTTCATGTTTTTACTTCTGAGTAACTCGTTATATTGACTGAGCAATTTGATCGAAAATTTATTTTAATTTCGATCTCGAAGGGACTCTTTCAATATCGTGCCATTCGTTTCAGCGATGTTGTTCGACGCGCGCGTTGCTTGAATATCAATTTCGAATTTGAAAGGCCTCGAAAATGTTTATTTTGCGGAGCTTATGGTGGAAAAGGTTACATTATTTTTAGTGAAAAATTGTGAAAAACAAACTTCGTAATCGATCAAATTCACCATCCAAACTCTTCGGTAGCTCCTTCCATTGTTTATCAGAGGCTGTGAAGTCGATACATCACCGTGTCAGTAGCTTGACGAGGCGCACGAGAAGTATCGGCAGTCTTTTTACTTTATGCGGATACCATTGAGGCCAAAAAGACTAGCAGACAGGAATCGGGTTCAAAATCGAATCAGGTTAATTAAAAATAAAACTTTTCATCCGAGTCTGTCTGTTCGAATGGTCGTTAACTTTTTATTTTCACGTTTTACACAACACTCGTGTCATTTACTTTGTGGGACGAGAAATACGTCAGAATTAATTGTTCGATGAGAGGTCATGACCCAGTATCGACAAACCCTCAATTTCTCTTTGATTTCTCTTTTCCAAAAATAGAATCACATCTTCCCATTTTTCCATATTTTCGTATCGTCTTTGAAGTGATTCTCGTGTTTTTTTAACCAAAATTCTTAATCCCTTTTCCTCCAGCACCGCAATTCATATTTCGGTTCATATATTTGAGTCTCACTCTAAACATTCATCAACGTCTTCAAAACATGATCACGCCGGTAGAATCCACGCAAAAAGTGGCTAAAATTCGTGTTTGATAATGGAAACAAATTTATTACATAGTTTTTCTGTATTGTGTTCACATCTCTGTTATATTCTTACGCGCAATCTCGCATAGAATTCAAGGAGGCTCCAATTCCAATTACGAGACGACATTTTATGATTGGCAGGTCCGAGAGGACGATTCTGTTTTGTTTTCCCGTATTTTTTTTGTACCTCTACTCGCACAGACTGTTTGAGGAGATATTCTCGAGGGGAAAATGTCGTTTTATAGTCTCGTAAACCTTGAGGATATCTTTGCTCTGGTATCCTTCTTGTTCTGGTCAGACCGAAGATACTTTTTCTTCTTGGAGCTACGTCGTACAATCGCATAATCCAGAGGTGTGTTATCCGACGTTTACATCGTCACCACGGTCACATTTATGGCCAGAAGTCTGAAGATTGTGAGAGCGAAGACGAAAGACCCTTTTTTTATACACTTCTTTTTCATCCTTTTTTTGTTTTTCCATTCCCCGTTCGGAGCTTCATCTGGCAGCAAGCTTTTCTTCCGTAGTTTTTTTGTACTTCTTCGTCTACTCTGATTTCTCATTTTCTCTCTTCACCTTTCTCTCTCTCTCTCTCTCTCTCTCTCCTTACGGTCCAGATATCTTTACTGGAGGCTCATATTACTTGATGTAACCCAGAAGCGGGATGACAAGCGAGACAAATGTCGATTCCCATTTTTCTCTTCTTCGCCCCGCACATGAGAAAAGCGCTATTAGAGCTCACAGATATATCGAGTCCAACGTATGTGAGGAACAATGCATGCAAAGGAAAATATGTGATTGCTGTTAGTATACCCCGGGAAGTTAATGAAATCCGTTTTGAAGCGAATTGATAAAACGAAGCGAATTGATCATTCTCCCATTTTGATTCCAACTTTCCAACTTTTTACACCGCAGATTCTCAATTTCCTTCCCTTATTGTTCCGGCAGCTATTTGAGGAAGAGCCGCCGTATGCTTTCACGAGGAAAAAGGTTGATGTATGAACGGAATAAATCTAATATTCAGCATTTCGCCGTTTTATTTTTTTACAACTTTGAGTACAGCGGAGAATCCTCCACCAATCTGTGAAATGTTCGAGGGTCGAACCAAGAGACAATTTTCTAGAGTGCCATGAAAATTTTAAGTTCTATTGTGGCAGTAAATTTGGAGGATAGATTTTCCGGAAAATAAATTAGATTCTGGGAGTAAATCGCATCCGAAGAGTTACTGGGAGGTCACCGCCAGGGGAATACTGAAAAATCATTCGAATATTATTCATTAAAACGTCAGAATTTTCGTGACTTTTTTCCAAGCTGCAATAATATAAATTTTAATGACTCTTTTATGATCTTCTAGAGACCCTACGAAGTGTCAGCAAATGGTTTACGACGAGAAGTATTTCGCGGTGAAGATTGTTCCTCGACACGTAATTGAGGTTCATGAGGTTATAAACAGTTGATTAAAGGGATCGGGGGAGGCCTTATTAATCTTTGCAATCATTTTTAATTAAAAGCAAAGAGGGCTCGAGTGGAAGATATAATCGATATACGCCGTGTGATGAATAAGAGGCCCATTCTACTGAATAAAGAGCCAAGATAAAAACTCAGAAACTTGTTCGTCTCATTACTTCTTTTGTACACTCACACCATTAGAAAAATACGTGTTAGTCCAAAACTCAATTTAATAATTCACAATTGAGCCACAGGAAAAGTTTCCATGACGCTGAAGTTTGCAACGTTGTAGTCTAAAGAAATGATCTAAAAAAACTCTCCAATAATTCCAATAATTCTCCAATTCTGTCTGCTTAATTTGCAATTCGTATATTCGTGAAATAAAACATTGGTGAATTACGAATGTTACTTTCGTTAATTCCGTTGGACTTCAACGTTGTAAACTTCAGCGTCGTAAGTTTCCTACTTTCGTCCTGTTCATGGGAAATTTAGTTTTTGTATTTCTGTTTTTTTTTTGTGTCTCCAAATTCATGAGAATATCTATAGAAAAAAGTTCTAACCATGTCCAAATGAATTGCACCTAGGGAAGAAATTTGTGATCCAACAAAATTATTTATTGAATCAACAAATCATGAGCAACATAAAAAATTCCTTAATCCAACAAAAATCTTCAGTAGAATTGTGATTTTCATTTTGTTGTTGATCACAGTTTGTCGGATTAACAAAAATTTTGTGTAATTATAAAACTATCTATTCTCAGTATGTTCAAGCAGTTTAATGCTAGTAGTAGAAGAAACCATTGATTCTAATTAAATTTCATTCATTTACCGATGCATGATCATCAGGGTGATTTAGAGCTCCAAGAAAAAAAAATATCGATCTGTTTTGCATCACCCTAATGATCATTTACTGATGAGTCAGAATTTTGTGGCATTTTGAAATTTTTGGGCTATCAAAATCGAATCACGGTGCTCACCTTTTTCCCCACTCAATCTTTTATTTTTGAAATCAATCAATTGAAATCAATTAATTATTTATCAATGAATAATAATCAAAATCATCGATCGATAAAATTGAAAGATTTACGATGTTAACTCCATGGAGTACTGGCCTCACTGGTTATGTTCGAATTCTCAGCCCATTACCACATTGCATTGTGCGTTCGCCACGATTTTTGGCCCATTTATAAAGTTGAACACAAATTAATCGTCGAATATTCTTGATGCGCACGTAACCCAAATCTTTTGAAATTTTGTCGACGATAAAAAGTTTCATTTCTTCGAATCTAAATCGAGCAATACGTGATATATTTTTCAGATAAGATCAAAATAATTCGTATAAATTCGTAACAATTCGTAATAAAACCTAAGTACAGTTAGACAAATGAGAGTTGACTCAGTAACAAAACATCAAAAAATAAACTATTTTCCCCGTTATCGTTCCAATAATAGTCGATTCGGTGAACGACGTTGGAACCGAAATTCCATTAACCTTTACATAACCGGGGTTCACAGAGTTAGAATTTTCTACGAAATTGCCCAGCGTAATCCCATGTCAATCATGAACAAAGCACCGATTATAGATCAAGTTTATATTAACGGTTTTCGGTCTTCTGCAGATTAAACTAACCAAAAACTATGCTCAAACTCGAGTTTTTCGAACAAATATATTCGACACACATTCGACGATGCTTGAGCTAATTCCTCCAAAGTAAATTTTCGCATTATACAGTTAAACAGACTTTCGAACGAGAAAAACGTTTGCCATCGAACAGGAAATGTTGGTGGATCCATTACATTTTGTTCAACAAATTCGTAGTGAGTTCGGCCAACAAAATGTTGTTCTCACGCAATAATAAACGGAATGCTAATAGCTCAAACTCACTGTGAGCTATCCGCTTTTCCGCCCATGAAATATTTATTGTCATGCGTGCGTAGCTGCTTTTGAGCTATAAGTGAACAAGCCTGGGGAGAAAACGTCGGTAGAAGTTTGTATTTTGCCCTTACATGTATCGGGATTTCATCATTATTGAGTTAATTCTGGGTGTATATTCTACAAAATAATTTACAAAATTCGAAATCCATCAGGAGGAAGAAATATTTTGAAAAATATTTAATAATTTACAGAGAAAAATAATGTAAAAATATAGTCACAAAGAAAAAAGTTTTCATGATCGTTTAATGTTTGAGAGCTCGCATGTATATTTCAAATGTCAGAATCACTTATTTTCTGTTTAGTTTTTGTAGTGAACCCTCGCACAGCGACTTTAGCGATTTAAAACGAACGTGGAGTCCCGGTGAGGGTTTGTGCGGAAGTCCACGACATTTTGTTGAAACTTTGTCCAATTAAGTTATGTATATTTAAGGTTTAGATATGCCCTGGAAAGGTAAAAAATTTCGATAAACTTGGCCAAGGTAAAATCATCATTCGTGAGCGCAAAGTAAAAAGTTTAAAATTTAATTCGTTGTCACATGGGAAATAATTTGTGTGTCCTCTGGAGCCAATGTTGATCATATATAAGAAAGTGATGGTCTTACTCCTACATAAAATTGGTCGTTTCGTCCTCGAAAGATCGAATATCTTCGGACCCTCTGAGTATGTTTTACGACTCGCTGAACGCAATTTTAGGGGATGAAAATTTTGGGAATTCTGAGCACAAGTCAATGGAAAAAAACTAATTTTTCTTTTCAGGTACTTTTCATTATTTCTGTTACCTTTCGTTCCCTCAAGTTATTGTCGTGAGGCAAAAAATAGCGTGGAGAGAAATTTCTACGAAGCATGAGTAAAAGTGAAAAAATGGTTTTCTCTCACGCTTCACTTGGGCATTGAGTTTGGAGTGTGTTTATCGACCGGTGCAGATATGGTAGAGAAGTATTCTGTGGCTACAACTGTCACTGTGTCTCGTGCTAATAGTCGCTTTGAGTCACCGAGAAACAGCCTTTTTTCCTCGTTTTAAAAGCGTCGAGCCTTGTCTCCGACGAGAAGTTTGTACGTTCCTTCACTACAAATATGAGCATTTTGAACATTGTTTTATTCTTGAAAAAGCGCTTTCCACGGGTAAGATGAACGCAAATAAAAAGATTGAATCTGACATGTCTGCGATAGAAAATTAATAATTTACCTAATGAACATTCACATTATTCGACTAGGAGCGTGTCAACAGGAAGGGAAACGAGAGATCAAAGTCTCTGAAAAATTTTGCAGACTCATTAAAATAGACACAGAAAAATGTAATTTTAGCGTAGTAATTTTTTTTATCATCGATAATTAATCGAGTTGCATACGGTTAGCAAACTTATTCTCTCGTAAGTGCATCGGAGAGTGTTGGAAATAAAAGCAAACAAATATTTTGCTGGACTCCCTTCTCTGCCCCTCCAGCCCCTTTATCGGTGCAAGAGAAAAAGTTTCACCTCGTTACTGATTATGGGCTATATGAGATTGGGGAACGAGAGGGCACGAATGAAAAGAGGATTTCATCGGATTTCCTTGAGCTCCCCTCGGTAATAAATATTTCTCTCCTTGAATATTCCGGGATCCTCCGCATATGAGTATCCGGCCTTTCGCCATGTTTCCTATACATACTCTCGTCAACGTGATTTTCCAAATAACTCGATCGTGCGGACCATCATTTCATATGAGTTTTTCTCGTGTCTGCGTACTCCGCTTCCATCGGAATGGATTTTCGTTAATTTCAAAATCGCTTTGCAAAGCTCTAACATTTTGAGACTACACACTTCTTTTTAGAAAATCATTATGGTTTTCTACATGTCTATTTAGTGGCTGACACGTTTGAAAAAACGTTATCATCTTAATTACGTAGAAGTGGCGCTCAATCGATCCAATTGATTCGTGACTTTGTTACGAATGTTTCTTTAAAGAGTGAAAATAAAGAGGCGTAAAAAAATAATTACACAACGTGGAAATAATAATCAGACCAGAATCAATATTTATTCTACAAATTCTCTATTCTATTTGGTACCGACAATGATAATTTTAATCTTTTCGTCTTTTTATAAAACATCGTTTTCTTTTCCCATTAATGATTTTTTTTTATTCGCGAACTTAATAAAACACCAAGAGAAAGAGAGAGAGAGAGAGATTGATTGATATGCTTTATTTAGCTTTCAGCTACTACTGCTTAATAGCAGAATTAATATAAAAATACAATAAGAATTTAATCTAACATTTTACATTTGCTTCTATTTACAATATTCCTACACTACCTTAAGTTCTATTATCCACCACTAACTCTCTTAATTTCAAATTGAATCTGTCTAAATTTTCTATATTCCGAACGCATCTCGGTAATTCGTTAAATAATTTAAATCCTTTGGTTACTAACGATTTTTCGGCAGTAACGGTCCTTGTGTTTTTTATCATCAATTTGTCTTTATTTCTCGTTTTGTATCCGTAATTTTCCTCTACCGTTCGCACATGTTCATTCAAATATTGAGGTGCCCGACCATTTTTCATTTTGTACACAAGTACTCGCACATTGTAGTCTATTCTTTCTCTAACACTCATTAGATCTAACACTTACAACATCCCTCTCACAGGCATATACACATAAGCCATCAAAATTGCGCACATTGCGCGCAATTCTGTGTTCTCTGCAATATTGTTAAATTTTCTTTACTACAATTGAGCATTACCGAACTACAATATTCATAGTGTGGTGCAATTATTGTTTTGCATATAGTTACTCTTGTCGCTATCCTTAAAAATCGTTTCACTCGGTTTAAAAATCCAATTTTTTCTCATCTTTTATACCACGTATGGCTTCCTAGTAACAGATGCTCATCAATTACAACACGAAGATACTTGGTTTCTCGGACTTCATCAATTCTTTCTGGCCCTATTTTGATCATACATGCAGCAAGAGAGAGAGAGAGAGAGAGAGAGATTGATTGATTGATATGGTTTATTTAGCTCATCAGCTACTACTGCTTATAGCAGGGCCAATATAAATACAATAGGTAGTATAATTTGATATTTACAGTTCCTTTTTTACATATTCTCACATTTATGCTAACATTACATTACCTTAACGTTCTGTTTTCCATTATTAACTCCTTTAGTTTCCATTTGAATCTTTCTAAATTTTCTATATCTCGAACATATTTCGGTAATTCATTATATAATTCAAAACCTTTGATTATAAGAGATTTTTTTGCTGTAATAGTCTTTGTGCTTTTTATCAATAATTTATCCTTATTTCTCGTATTGTACCCATGGGTTTCCTTCACAGTTCGTATGTGTTCGTTCAAATATTGAGGTGTCAGACCATTTTTCATTTTATACACAATTACTCGGACGTTTTATTCTATTCTTTCTCTAATACTCATTAGATCAAGTACGTATAGCATCCCTCTCACCGGCATAAACATGTTCACCATTAAGAGAGAGAGAGAGAGAGAGAGATTAAGGTGACAATCTGTGTCCTGAGTTTGACGTCAGCGATCGATGGCTTGTTCGACGATATGCGTGTAAGCTGGTATGTCGACGATGATTTCCACTTTTTTGGACGACTAAAAGATGTCCCTTGGACAGATCGTGATCTGGGAATGAGTCCTGAAAATTTGATAGATGAAGAGACGGACTCTTCTTTTTTTTTACTTTTTCTTTCAAAGTGGGTTTTATCTGCACGAACGTCCTTATGATTTGATGCGCTCCAGTCGATGGCCAGCTACTTAATATTTCCGTAATCGATTTTATCTCTATCCTCAAATTTGGAGGGCTGAGCACCTTGGTAGATTTCGGCTCCCCTCCTTGCGCACTTCTATCTCTCTCTCTCTTTCTATCAATATTAAACTAGAAGCCACAATAAAATAAAAATGTCTCCTACGAGAACAAAAACGGCTGAAAAAACGATAATGTATAGGGGCTTTAACATTTTTAATAATTTGCCAGACGATCAGAGCCGACTCTAAAAGGTTTTAAACGCAGGCTAGCCCTGCGTCTTAGACATGAACAATAGGTTAATGGTAACTCTAACTAAACCATAAGAAGATTGTGTAAAAATGAAAGATTGTAAGAACAAGAGGAAAGCAGCCAGATGGCTAAATAAACTCAGTCAGTCAGTCAGTCTACCTATCTCTCTCTCTCTCTCTACCTCATTCTCGTTACAACTATGTCCATGATTAATGCATGTACTGATTCTACACATTTGTGCGTGTTTTTCACGTCTACGGATAGTGTACAGGGAACACTTTTTCCCCGACAAGCGTATTTTAATCTCCTTTTCTCTCTTTCTCCTTCTCTTGATATTTCGTCGAGAAATTCCCAAGGCAGCCAATATTTTGCGAAATAAATAATCGCACGTCGCGACTTCGCTTTTCGGATATCCGATCGATTTTTATTACCCAAACATATAAGAACCACGAGGAACAAACAACAAGCTATCCAGTGTCATGTAAACCGAGACCTTTCAAATTTCAAAGTTATGGCGAAACTATTTTATTCAATTTAGTCACACTGAATTCAATTCAGTTGAATTCAGTCGATTCAAGTGCGCGTTCGCCATAGCCTTGTTCCAAAATTTTTCCAACAACATGTGAAACTCGAATGTCCTGTTTTCTCTTAAGAGTTTCCACGAATCTATATAAGCGTGACATTTGCTTCCTAATTTTAGTATTTCGTGTTTGCTCCTGGACGCAGAAAAGATCGTGAATTTAGAGCGAATAGTTTTTGTAAAAATTGAATGTTAGGGGTGCACGAAAATTGTGCAAAGTGAATAAACGATTGCATAAGAATCATCCTTCAATATAGGAAACAGTAATCAGTAATATGACTGATGATTATTTTGTTGTTAATTAGTTAAAAAGCATAAGAACGACAAAGATCGGGAATCGTGGAAAGGGCGAATGAATTTGATGCAACACTGTTCTTCCTTTTATTTTCAAGAAAAAGCAGCTTTCTCAGTGGAGGTAGAATTTTATTTCCATCTGTTATTAAATGCGAAAGCCTTGTTTCAAAAGGAGTTGGGCTTTCGTGTTGCGAATTCTCTCCACATTTTTTCGACCCTCTGAACTCTGTACGATTCTCATGAATTATGAATTTTTCTCCCTCCTCTGGAGGATGTGAAAAAAGGACTAAAATATGATTCATTTTTCACAGGGAGATTGGGTAACACATAGGATTACTACGGTGCCATATTTAGAGTTGTCAGCAAACGCTGATGGTTTTTTCATTCACGTTTTTATGACGCAACTGATGGTCCTTGATGTTGAAAAATTCGGTTACCATGGTTCCGAGAATTCTTTTTTTCTATTTTTTCTCCCGATATTAGCACAAGTTGGCCAACGAAAAAATTTTTTTTTGAGTGTTTCAGTCAATCAAGAGATATTGGGTTGTTTATAGGGGAGACCGGGGCAAAACGAGACACCTAAGGAAATATCGAACTTTTCAGAAGTTTGGGAAGCTCTGTCTATTTTTTACTTCCAAAAACTAAGAAATGTACTGGAATTCTTTTCAATTTTCGAGAAAAAAAAATCCGAGGCAAAACGGGGTACCCCTCAAAAACTCATGATTTTTTTTTTACTATAATTTTAATTCAATGCACCTTGGGTCTATTTTACACCCGTAACCCCGAGTGCTTCTGACTTACCGCTGTAAGCGTTGACAGCGATCTCAGCGCTTACAGCGCTCAAACGTAAGTCGAGCTCACGCTGTGAGCGCTCTCAGCGCTTACAACGCTCTAACGTACGTCGAACGCACACCCTCTGTAATTCAATTCAAAATTAATGATATGAATAATAACGAAGATTGCCGATGTTTATTTTGTAAAAATTTGTATTCTTTATCTGCTGAATCATGGATTCAGTGCCAAAATTGTGCAGAGTGGGCACATGATTCGTGTGCAGGTGTAACCACACATGATGATCCGCAAACATATATCTGCGATTACTGTCTTAAACAGTAATCTGCGAGGCAGTAATCGCAGATTTACAAATACTTTTTGTATATCTGTGCAAAACGTTTTCACTTTAAAAGTGATGTAAAAAAAAGAGAATTTGAAAAAAACTAATTTTTCGAAAAAAAAAAATGAAAATCCAAAAAAAACAAGATATTTTGGAAAAAATATGTTTCATGTTCTTGTCGGACTAGGATAAAAATTAAAAAAAAAAAGACAAAAAAATTTCTCTCATTTTTCAGGTATCCCGTTTTGCCCCGGTCTCCCTTATAATATTTGCATCGTTTCTGAAACGACAGAGCACGAACATAGTTTATAATCAAACAGTAGCGAAAGAATTTAGCGAAATGTGGAAAAAAACAAAAAATTAATCTTATCGCGAAGGAAACTTTCGGATTGTTCGTGGCTATAACTAAAAAATTTTATTCCGCAACGTACGTCGAATATAATCATAAGCATATCTCTACTCAAAAATGATTTCACTCAAAGGAAAATCTTGCCTTGATTCAACGATTAAAACGAAAAAACCGATTTGATTTTATCAATACATGTAATAATTTTTGGTCTTCAATTGAGTTGATAAAACTTGAGTGTAATAAAATGACCGAATCGTCTAACAGAACAGTTTTTTTTTAATGAAAAACATATTCCATTTGACGTATTCTACAAAGCCTTGAACACCTCAACTTTTTTCCTATTGTAATAAAACGATAAAACGATACCCGAACGATAATACCCAAGTGCAAAATGTTCGTGCGATCTTTTGGATTAGCGACAGCATAATTTGAAAATATTAATAATGATAATGAAAATAATAATTATTATAAAATAACGGTAAGACGAAAATAGCCATAGTGAAGTCTTGCGGTGTTCATTGAAAGAAATAGAGACGAAGGGCTCATAATGGTCATGATAATATAAATTAAACTAGAATCGATGCAATCAATTATCTGTAGAGAACGAGTATGTCAATTACAGAGGTTGGCTTTTGCGTAACGACTTCATTGATCCGTATTTAAAGTATCAGTACACGCGAATCAACAATATTAGAGCTCGGACGGGCAGCTAGCTGTAATGCAAATTTCTAATGCGCGAACATAATAGTATATTACACACCTAGGGAGGGAAAGT
Source organism: Venturia canescens (assembly GCF_019457755.1). Lineage (NCBI taxonomy): Eukaryota > Metazoa > Arthropoda > Insecta > Hymenoptera > Ichneumonidae > Venturia > Venturia canescens. The sequence goes on along the minus strand of NC_057424.1, from coordinate 4,294,668 downwards.
AGACTACCTCAAACCGCGGGCAGAATTGTCACCCGAGCCGAAGGCGAGGGTGGTAAGCACGCGGTTTGAGTATTTTTCATTCCTGAAACATTGAAAAACGTTCGTGAAATATCGAATTATTGATCGTATATTTCCGGACAAATTCTTTCTTCGTTCTTCTCGTGAGCGAAAGAGCGAGAGCCTTTTCCGAAATTCATGCAAAACTTTTGATTCGAGGCAAAAGTTAGAAAGGACGGGAAAAAACGCAGGTTTTTTTCATTACGATTGACAAACGGTCTACATCAAGGTGTTCCTTATTAAATATTGAAAAATGCCTCATCGCTTGAAACTCCCCAATAGCTTCATTCCTTCAGTCAAAATTCACTCGCCCAACATTTGTTCTCAATGAATTATTTGTTTGACATGTTGTTTCACGAATAATTGATTCCTTCCACGGAATAAATAGCCTCGTTTCAAATAGTTCGTTTGCCACAAAACAGCTTAGAATAATAGTTGCCCGGTTCGTGTCCACAATCTTGTGTCCGATCGACGATACTCCTAATGCTTTTTCACTGTCGATAACCGTAATGAGTTATAAATATCTATATTTCGTGAAAATCGCTATAAACACTAGTATTCAATCGTACGTGACAAGAAATTGTCCACCGCAAGAACATGATCTCAATCACATAACATGACCTCGCTCTTATTCGATTAACAATACGCGACTGCTTTGAACTTACCGAATACAGCAGAAATAAATGCGTCCAGCAGGAAAGAAAACTTATGCACACACAGCGTAGCACAGGAAATGAAGTGGTTAGAGGTGAGCGATAAATCGAAAAATAAACGTTCGAAAAGCCGCGCGAAGATCGTCGCTCGGCGAATTTGTTCACAAAAATTTCGGACCCCGATCAAACCCGGTTCGACCGCCGTCGGGCTGCTGGACAAAAGATATATTTTTTATTTTTGTCCTTCAAGCCGACAGTCGCGATGATTGAACGGAAACGAAATTGGAGCTCAAAGAAGAGGGCTTATTCGATGATTTCCAGATACCGGTGAGCGTATATCCAACGATTTTCGGACTGTAATCCGCAGTTTCGATGCTTTTATGCATCCAGCAAAGGGACAATGTTTCCGGGAGCATTATTCAAGCATTCCGATGCACTTTCCTCTTCGTCGTTCATGCTTGATAGGAGCGCCCCAATATTCAGTACGATCGACCGGATGCACTTCCGGTCTAGCCAAGATTCTCCGGCTGATTATCACTGTCCCAGGGAATCGCCATTTTTCGCCCGTCCACGCTATCAACCGGTCTAAATGCCCGAAAATAATTATCCCGATACGATGCTCATAACGTGTACGAAAGAACTCTGTGAGCCAGGAGATCGAAAGAAAACCAAACGCATTGAGCAACAGAAGCGCTGGCACTGAACGCTTTTCCGAGGGGGTTGAAGCGTCGCGGTCGGGGTTGCCAGAGGCGGAGTTGCGGGAAGGGGTGGTTAGAAACGCGCGCGGACTATTTCGTACTCGAGGCTCGGGAGGACAGGGGCAGAGGGAATGTGCCAGCAAACCTAGCCGTGGGTGGCGTTGCTATTGGAGATGGTTCTCGCTCTCCTACACCGCGACGATTCGTCCCAGGCGAACGTACACCTGGGAAAGCGCTCGTGCGGATGCTCCGCTGCGAGTAAGCTGTGCCATACCCGAATCCTACTTTCAACGGACGTGCCACTCAAATCGCGAAATAAACACATGTTCTTAGCAGCCTATATTTGGACTCTTCGATCTAGTGAGTTTTGTGGAAGAATGGAAGGATGAGAATGTGCGATCTAATCGTGGAAATGATGCGTTATGTGACCCGGGACTCGAATCTGACGGCGCTTGGGTGAACGGGTCTAGATCAGTGCGTCAGATTAGCCCCATTGACCTTGAACGGGGGAGTTTGAGCCTGTTGAGCTTTCAGATTTTTTGGGTTTGCGCGGGTCGTATGTTGCCGATATCTCGGATTTCGAGGGTTCCCCTTCTCATCCGTACAATCAGCTGTCATTTTTTTTCGTTTACCGATCTCCGCCGAGAAGGACTTGTTTTTCTGGAGCTCTTCAAATGGCACCATCTCGCGATGTGATACTTTGTTTATGCTGATTGAAACTTTATTGGATCCCTCTTGAAACGGCACTGTTTTTTGACACTCATTCGTCTCGTCCAATTTTAATCCTCTGCGTCGCAAGCGAAGTTTAACGTCAATCTTACACTCGCGAAAATTCCACTCGGAGCATCCTCCGTCCGGAAAGTTTTATTCCGGGTTTGTTCACGTACACAGGCGCATCGTTCGTGTTCTCGTTCGCTCTTTCTCTCTCCCGTCAAAACAGTCCTTCATAAAGAGCTTCGTATCTAAGGATCTCGTACACGTTTATAGTCCGGACGCTGCCTCTTGCCAAATTAAATTGTCTGCTATTAAAGATCACGAGAGATAGAGGGAATGGTCTTGACGAATTCGGGCCAGCCATGCTTGAAATTTACTCTCCCAAGATTGCCTGCCTGTTGCCGAGTATAGTGCAGATAATAATAATAATAGGCATCCTTCATTGTTCTCTCAATCGGAAAACAACTCGGAGGTCATTCGATCCACCGTAATTTCCACTTTCATTCACTAAACAATAATGCAACTTTCTATTTATCCATGCACTTTTATCAATTGGATGTTATTTAACTTGGATACAAATCAGTTCATCTTTCAATAACCTCCATTGAAAATATCGATGTTGAAGAGATCGAGTGGAACATAATTATTTTATGGTCCCTCAAATATTAACGAGCACCATCAAATTTGTAAACGAGCGATTACTTTAATTAATAGTCTTGAATCAATAGCCCTTCATTCGCGATGAGTTTCTCGACCCCGCGCGAGTTCAATTCGACAGTACATCACCGACGAAAAAAGTCAGCGAATTCTCCTACCCCTTCGTTTATTTGTTTGGTAATGAACATGGTCCCTTTGGCGCAGAGGATAGCGCGTTGGACTTCTAATCCAAAGGTCGCGGGTTCGATCCCCGCAAGGGATGCTAAAATAATTTTCCTTAATTGCAGATGACCACTGGTATGGTTTTGCTTTTTTTCCAACTTTTTTTTTCATCGATTTTCCGAGCGTCCGACAATGTATCATCGACTATACGAGTCGAGCTCAATCCCTGTTGCTACAGCCTTGTTTACAGCAATGTTTTTTTTCCTGTTTCTATATCTGGGCTTGGAGGAACTTTAAAAATATGAGCGAGAAAAATAATTGCAATGAAAAACATAATTGTAACGCGTAGGAAGAAGCTTTTTGCAATTTCCATCACCGAAATAATCGAGCTCGGTGAATCACACAGAATCAAATATGAACGCATGTTCCAAGCTACGTGATCTTCGTTGTTTTTTTTTTTTTTAAATGATGTTGGTGCGTCAGAATACAGATAACGAACACCAATTTTTAATTGGTGATTATACCGTGCATGGGAGTTCTTAATGAAAGCACTATTTTTTTGACTTTTTTAAAATCAAAGTCCATAACTCTTTCTGCTTTTCGGTCGTTTTTACTCAACAAAATCACATCACACTTGGCGAAATATACTGTTTGAGGTTCGAGGAAATTTATTTAAAATGTGCCAACTTTCCATACTTGGGAAATGTTAAAAATTCGCTCCGTGACCAGCCATGAACCTTTCATGGAAAAAGTTTAAGTAGTCATTGGATCGTGCGGTAATTACGGCGAAACCATCTTGGGAGTTTCTTCTTTCGAATGTTTTCATCTAAATTTATGAATTTTTGGGACACACCCAAAAATAATGACCGTAATGAGCCGGGAAGAGAGAAAGAGCGAGAGCCTCTTTTTCGTAAGTCACAATGAGAAAGACCATCAAATGATTCTATAAAAAATTGATAAATTTTTTTTTAATTTCTGAAAAAGCATCATGATTGAAGTCAGGTGACATTTCCAGGTCAGTTACGAAAGCTCTTGGCGGACATTGGTAAAGCTCGGGTAAAGGAGGTTGAAATAAGTTTGAGTAAGACGAAGATCTGACATTTTCGGAGCGGAGTGAAGAAAATGAAAAAAATTTCGATGCTTCGTGTCTCGGTGTCCGCTTACACAGGAGCGAACCTACTTGCGTCAATCCGAGTCACTCGGCTGTCTCGTTTGTCTTTTTCAGTATATAGGTGAAAATGAAAAAAAAGCGTATCGATAGATAGAGATAAAATGATAGTGATACAGGAAACTTCAAATGGTAGAACTAATGAATTATTCATCTGCTATAGGACGGAAATTATTTGAACGAGTGTGCCGATTGACAGCCCGTGTACTTACGATGAAAGCGATAAGATCATTTATCCCGAATGACTCTGCTCTTCCCTGAAAAACTTCGCGTGCCCTCGGGAAATAGCTGAATTCTTAAAATGAACGAAGAATATATTTCCTTCGAGTGCTTTCCAACATTGTGAATTTGAAAACTAAAGAATTTTCTGCCACTGGCAAATGCACAAATAGTTTTACTGTACTTGAAAATCTCGATATTGCATTCGCGATTGCTACTTCTATTACTTCGTCATGCCTGTTTTTCAATTACTTGATATTCTGACAGGGACAGAGAAAATAAGACACTTTAATTAATAAATAGATCGGATGGTTTTTTTTTGTAATTCCCTATTGTATCGTGTCTCTCCGATCGAGCATGATATATTACGCAACGTAAACACACGCACATGTACGGAGCTCCGTATAGAAAAATGCACGTATATACCGGAGTGTATGTACTGAGAATAGTCCAGCAAATGACTGGCGATGTGGCTCGTAAACGTTCTTCGGAACGACAAGTACCGTGCAGAGCTAGTTTATACGGAATCGATTTGTCGCATCGCGTGTACAAAACTATGTATGTCAACGTGTGGTCCCTCTACGTCATTACACGGCCTTTCCCTACTTTTCTTCTGCTTCTGCCGCTACGTTTTTTTTTTCACTTCTTTTAACACTCGTTACGTAGCGTGCCCTCGACTTTTCATAGCACGAGAGAAAAGGCTAATGAAAATCTATTTTTTCACTTGATTAAGGATGCTGACGCGCAGTCAAGGTCGTGCAGCAGCACGCTGATTCATGAACAATTATGGAGCATCGAGCCGTCTCCCTTTGTTGCGTTTTTTTTTTTTTTTTTTAATTTTAATTTGTCGCCTTCCCGAGGGGATTTTCACTTTGAGTATCGTTATTCACGGCTTTTGTTTCATCAACATTATTCACACATTTCTCAATGTTTCCAGCACCATTTACAAAGAAAAATCAGCCCCTTTGCTTCCATCGACCAAAACCTCCTACTGCGCAATCACTTCTCTCCCCGTTCCTGCACTTGTAGCCTCGTTAAAAAATCGCTTTTCCGAGTCATTTTCCCTCAAACGCTTCTCTCGCTGCTATTTCAGCACAATATTAGCGCAATAAAACGTAACGAGTTATTCCTTTCCTGGGAAGTGCGATTCTTCTAGAGGGAGTAGCCATAGCAGCCACGGAAAAGACGATACTGATGGAGAGAGGAATCTCCAGACCTCTCATTGCATTTCTTTCAAGTTCAAAGCTTTTTACGATCCTGTCTCTCCTCCCAACGCATACACGGAGCTCTACCCATACGGCCACTTACGACCAAATACCCGGCCAAATAACCCACGCGTACATGCCCACACACAAATTCACAAAACCTTTTATTTTCTACAGCTACTTCTTCCCGAGTAGTGCTGAGCGTATGACGAAATTTTCGTTATCCGAAAGGAACCACTAGCAAAACGGAATTTGCACCGATTGTGCTTTTATCCATTCAAATTAAATAGAGGAAATATTTTTTTCCGATTATTTATGTCCCTCTCCGATATGACAGCACCTGAAGACTCTTTCTATCATGAAAAACCATCATTTTATTATAAAAACATCAAAGACATGAATTGTGGCAAAAAATTTCTTGAATTTCGGTTTTTTTTATAAAAATTTGCCATTCCAATGAAATTTTACATTATTTTGTTTTGTTTATGAATCTAAGGATATTTACGTAAGTGATGGATTCTTGAATGAGCCTGTACGGTTGGGTAACGCGTTCTCTCACTTCTTGTTTCATCCTCACCTTCTTGGGATATTATACCCCGTGCTTTGCCGAGATTTAATCTTTCCTCGTCCATCTCTTTCGCCTGGAAGGGACCGCAAGAGGAGCTCCGCAGTGTCCTGGCTTTTACAAATGGCTAAAGTGAGTTGGATATTATCCTAAATTGGGGGAATGCGAGTCACGTAAGGGGATTCCATTTGCGCATAAATTTTCATTAATTTTTCACTTTAATGCTGTTTTTCGTTCATTATAACGACTTTATTTATTCTTTATCATAAACAAATTACAGCTTTTTAATAAAATTTTTAACTATTTCGAGTGTTCTTCATGTTCATCAAATCAAAAGTTGTTGGAAGATCATTCGAACAATCGTCACTAGCAAATGGAGTAATTTTCTAATTATTTTTCGCTGTGCTTCGCCTTCTTTTTCGAGTTCGAACCAGCATAACCCTTGCGAGCCCGAATTCAGGAAAAGTCAGTCCAACGCTATAAATCGAGCTCCTCGGTCTTGTGTGTTCGGTTCGGTTCCGACTGGGTGTTCGGTGTTATGCGGTTTGATGGTCGAGGCGAGGAGTCCCCCCTAAGGCAACCGGCAAAAGGTTCCTTCGGCTGTGCCCTCACGCGGAAAGCCGGTTAGTCGGTCCCGATCCGTCGTACTGTACGCATTAAGCCAAGGCTCTTTACCTTTCTCCATTCGTACACGAAAAAGTTTGCTTCCGGCGTTCAAGCTAAAAAAAAATATTAATCCTTATTGTAAAAATTACTTTTATCAATACGAATAAAAACAGTGGCCCGGAGTAGTAAAAGCATTAAAGTTGACAGTGCTGATCGTCTGATTTTACTTCTCGTTACGGGGATCGTAAAAAATGAACAATCGCTCGAATATTTCGGTCATTAAAATTGAATTCAACGTGAAACAAAATTAAAATACGTCAAAGTTGATCTTCGGAAAATTGGGAGAGGAAAAATCGTAAATAGAAAAATAAACATGAAACAGTGAATATATTTGTTTGAATTTGATGAAAGGGAATTAAAGATTTGGCGCGTATCAGTGTTCAAGGATTTGCATATCGGAGCGAACTGACCCGAAAGGCGAGACTTATCCTCGAGCTATTCACACAAACGCACACAGGTACGAAAGGAACAAATTATTTGCTCTGTTTTTCAATTGTTCTTCCTTCATTTTGCGCTACGAACTTTTTCCAAAACAGTTAGCGGGAGTGCATGAGCGACAGAGTCCGTTTTTAATTAAAATTTTCATTAATCAAATGTCGAGTGTGATAAAGCGAGAACTCGCTGGGACGAAAACTGTTAATTTCGGCAAAAAAGTCACCCACAAGGATCCTTTTCGTCGCTGAACGTCCGAGGCATTTATTTTTTTGTTTCAGACTCCCCGTCGCTCATGCACAATACTGCTGAAATCTGAAGAGAAAATAATTCGATAGTTGGAAAAAGAAAGAAAAACAAACGCACGAAATAATGACATCTAAATATCGGGATCTGAGCGTGGCCGAACTCGAAGCCGAGTTACGCAATGCTTATATGAAAAAAGTGCTCGAATTTCAAATTCGTGATAAAGAAAGAGTATTAGAATTTTCAAAAATACGTGAAAACTACCGTTTGAATATGGAAAAGCGTCGCGAGTTGGAAGCTTCGAGAGAAGAGGAAAAACGGGAATCGAGGATGCGCGATATGCGAGAACAATACAAAAGAGACTTGGAAGCACAAATGTCGGAGAAAAAGAGAGAGAAAAAGTTGGCGGATCAAGAGGCGAGAAGGGAGAGAAAATTGCTCGAAGAATTTGACCGTATAGTAGAAGAGAATGAACTGGCTCTGAAAATCGAGAGAAAGAGAAGAATGATGGAAATAACGAGCAGAGACAAACTTATATTGGAAGAGATGAGAAAAATCCGGGAACGAGTAGCCCGCGAGAATGAAGAAAAAATGACGAGAGATGTAGAAAAGTACGAAAAAGAGTTGGAAAAAAGAGTGCTCGAGGTGAAAAAACTTTGTCAAGAGCAGCGGGAGAGGCGCGACAAGTTGATTGAAAGAGTTGCGGCTATTTTGATCGACCGTCAAGCGGAAAAGTCAATAGAGCACGATTCCAGGACTCGGGATATGGTGGCCGAGGAAATATCATGGGAAATCGTGATCCAGGAACGTTTGGAAGAAATGCGTAGGAAGAAAATGCGTGAGTATTTGAAGAAAGGCCTCGACGAGCAGATCAAGTTCGCGGCCGAATTATCCCGCCGCAATGATGACCTCGATAAAGAATTCACCGAAAACGTAATCCGGCGGATCATGGAGGATGAACAAATTGAAAAGTTGACCAACCAGGCGAAAATTCGAAACAAAATGATTTATCGACAGGATTTGATGCAACTGATGGCCCAAAGAGAAACGATCAGGCAAAATGAGAAGCAAAGAATCGACGAGGAATTGAAACGGGACCAAGAGATCGAAAGAATACGAAACACTCGAATTCTCGAGGAAAGACGTAAAATTTTATTGGAACACGCGAAAAACGTTGGTCCTTACGTTCGAGACGATTGTTTGACCGAGGACGAGCGAACAGTGATTGCTCAATCGATTGTCACGCCAGCATTGTGATCATAAAGATGGGAAATTCGCTATTGAACTTCTTCGATCGTGCGAATAACCGATTGTCATTTCATAATACATCCGGAAACACGCGATTAGCGTATTTCATCACAATCCTTTTTATTGCTCATGAATAAACGATTCGTGGTTACTTGGGAGGCGTCGAAACGAGTGGGAAAGCAACAACGAGTGCGAGGGCAGAGAGAAAGAAAGAAAGAGAGAAGAAGAAAATAAAGAACGACGAACAGGAAGACGTGTTTTTAGCCAGTGTATCGGCTGGGACGGAGCAAAGGCTATTCCGCTCTACGCCCACAACACCTGTCGACAGGTGTTATTTGACTGTTGGTGGATTTTAAAGATCCTCCGTCCGTTAACATGCGCGAGAACTTTTTTACTACTTCCTATTCTCGTGATATTTTATTCTTCGCAAGATATTTGGAGATTCTTAATTGATTTGATGATTCTGAAATTTATGACTCGTTCGACGAATCGGGATGGCGATTATCAGCAGAGGCAATCGAACGTTGAGCCTGATTTTTCACCCTCAAATTCAAGAAATTTTTTTTCCATCAATTGGATCAAGTGAAAAATAACATTACATTATTGGGACTTTGTAGTCGGTATTTTTTGCCACTGTTATTCTCACGATTTTTTCACCCTTTCGAGTGGCGAGAGAAGAAGAATAGATCGCGTGCACTGTGCAATGGTCATCGTGTCGCGTTTGTCCAACGTTATTATTTTTTTCATTCAAATTAAATGGTACAAACGCGAAGAAAAACATGAAATAACCGTAAAACACAAAACCTCGTGGGAAATTCATGCTCTCCCACGGCTTTCTTTTGAGTGACACGAAATTTTATGAACCTTCTAATTCTCTTTTTCTGTGACACCGTGTAACGCATCCACGCAATAATTAAATTCTTCTACTTTTTGTGTCAAAGGACTCGTGTGATAATAACATTGAGAGCGCAGGTTGTGAAAGACTTTCATCAAATAATAATATCATCATTGTAGTTGAAAAGAAATAAAATTACGAAAAAGATGGAACAAAATGTGAAGACGAGTCTCTCTGACGGGGACAATAATTCTTGCGAATTTATTAATAAAATTGTACGCGGCGGAACACTGTTTGAAAAATTGATAAACGAAATAAGGAATAGCGAAGCCGTTTATCGTTTTCTCTCGCATATTCCAATCGGTGTACATCCCCAATTTATTTTCTCATCCCCTCGAACCCTCTCGGATAATCCCCTTGAAGGTGTCGTAATTTACTTAGCAGTGTGTCATTAAGTCACGTTTTTATTCGGACTTGCATCTCATTCGAAATGTCCATCCTCGTCGCAGGTAAAGGAAACCCATGCAAATAAAGCGAAATGATAATTTGCAGCTGGGCTTGGAACCCATTTTTTTATCAATGTTCCCACGTTTTTCCGCTCGGTCATTGACTTGTTGTGTCAAATATATATTTACATTTTTTTTCTGATGTTCGGTCTTGCTGAAATCAATAAAAAGTACGTTGAAAAAATATTATGGAAAATAATGAATCTTTGGACGATCGAAGAGAATGAAAATCCGCTGAAATTGAATCAAGATTTTTCTGCAGCTTGAACTCGTCAATTTATTCGCTTTTTATGGTCATTTTTTTGCTCAAACTCTTCAGCAAAAGGCATCGTTGCATTTACAATTTTTCCTCGTCCCTCGTAACTCTCGCTCTCTTAATTAATGACACGCCGTAATTGTCCAGCGACGCGGTGAAGTTTATGGAAAATCGGTAATTTACGCAGCAATAAATTGTCCTAAGACGGAACGGAACGTGTTGAGCATGCGAGATCGTGAACTGAGAATCGAGAAATCGAAAAAATCCTTCTCGCGGAGACTCTTCGAGGAGGTTTCGTCGGTTTCATTCTCTCCTTCGTTTTAATAACATTTTATTTGTCTACGATAATTCAAAAGGGTTGAAAAAAAATTGAGATTATTTACGAAAAGGATTTAGCCTTAACGACTAATTCATTTAAGATCCGAGAAAGCGCGATAGAAAAGCATAAGCGTATATTTTATACCGCGCCGTACAATTCTCGAGCAATTATTCACGCAAGCATGAATAATGGAATGGCCTCAAGGTAGAAGAAGAAGAAGGAAAAGAGAAGGAGGAGGAAGACCGGTGAAATTGCAAATACCTTTCACACGTGTTCTAACTCTTTTCTTCCTCTCTCGAAAGCTTCAAACTTTCAACCCCTCAAAGTGTTTTTCCTTGCATTGATTTTTCACTCGAAAAACTCTCTTCTCTTATCCCCAATATTTTTTTTACTTCAAAGTTGTTTTCATCGTAACTAGATTCGGTGCAACAACGACGGAAAATTAAGTTTATTTTTTTATCGGTGATTCGAGTATTCGGATGTTGAAATAATTGTTTCTTACTCACAATCGTATTCAATTGTTTTTTCAATTCGTTTTTTTTTCGTCAATCAACGAAGAGGAAAGTTTTCCAGTCCTGCTCAATGCGTTTTTTCGCCGTCAGATTATTTACACGTGACACAATGACTTTCTGGCTGCCTGCATGTTTTCTCATCCCCTATTTTCATGCATATTAATACGAGCAGCATATTTCCAACTCGTAAATTCTCTGAGCAAACGTCAGATGATGTAATTTATGCACTTTAAAAGCCTCCATTTTGACTTTTATCCTCAGAAGTAATGCGATTCAATCTGTGGATCGTTCAATGACAGAGGGTTCACGCGAAGGGTCGAAAACTCGTTTTATTTTTTTTTCCTATCGCGTATGCGAAAGTTCCGGATGTTCGAAGTGACGATGATACCTAAATTAACGACGAGAGAACCAGCTCGAGCGGCATTAAAATGCGATTCATCACAAAAACCCTTGTACTGTTCATCCCTCCACTCAATTCCCAAATGCAAGGGTGTCTATCCCCAATTTATGCGCATATTTATATTTCACCTTTATCCAGGGCTCACTCCGTCCTTTATCATACACGCGTTGTCTACGAAAAAGCCATATTTTTATCTAAATAATTATAAAATGTTTTTCATCTGTCGGCCTTGTTCATATTGACTTAAACAGGAAGCAAAAAAGTCGTTCGACAGCGACTTTGCAGACTTTTCGATGCAAATTATAGTGATATTTGCCTCATCCAAATATCAACGAGTTTGTTAAACATCGACCATCGATATTTTGTCTTATGTTTCATTCGTGGACTTTAACTGCTAGCTCAACATTTTCAAGGTAAATCGTGTGATTTTTGATTGCGGAGATATTCAAGAATTTTCACTCAAAACTAATAACGATGACGACAATATTAGTGTTTGATGACGAGACATTGTCATATAAACTTCATACTTCCGCCAAGACTGCATGTTGTCTATTCAATGCGCATTTATGACTATTGGATATTCACTAACCATGACGAATGGCGTCGAAATTTCGCTCCGGAACGTACATTATTTAGGCAAGCGTAGCCCACTGCAAACATACGTTCATACTTCATATATTTGTGTGTGTACGTGTGTGTTTACACGCTACGTGGGCACAGAATTCCTGATAGGATTGTACTTACTCGAAAACGGATGTGTAACGACGTCGTCCGCCCTCAAATTTATCCAACTTGACGTATTCGAAGCATGAAATTGGCGAAACGACACATGTGCAGCTAATTTTGAAAAAAATCGATGCCAGCATTGTGTTTCTATGAAAAATAAGTCTGAAAACATTTTGTTCATGATAAAATGTTGGACTCAAAAAAAATATGAAAAATAAATTTTTTTTTGTGTTCCCAAGCATAAATAAATATGAATGAATAGATTTTTATGTATTCGTTGGTAGCTTAATATTATTTTTTTTCTTTGTTTCGTAGTTCTTAACAGTTGAATTATAATTTATGTAGAAGTTAGTCGATTGTTTGGGTTTGTTTATAAGTAGAGTGACGTCATAATACAGTCCGAATTGCGAACGAATTTTATTACATTTTTATTAAGCCAATTCGTAAGTTTGATCGATCCTTTTCGAATTGATTATTGGCGGATCTGATCTAATGAACTTTTTAGAAAGGAATCGTTGAATTTTATTGCTCCGAATAATACCCTATATCTGTTAAAATATTTATACGGATATATTGGTATCCGGATGACCTTTGAACTTTAGAACTCTTGACCATTCAACACTTCGGGGTGTCTCAAGGGGCAGATTTTCCGATTTTATTTCCTCCCCGCATGACATTTTTTTCCTCGTTTCTTTGAATGTTGAATTCGACCAGCTGCTATGGCAGAGTTTGGGGAAAGAATACTCCAGCTCGGGTACCCTCGAACTATCGATGCACGCTGCACTGCAGCCGGCTCCCCTCGTCTCGTTTCAGTCTCCCCCCCCCCCCCCCCCCCATGTAACACATAACTCGACGATTGACAGAAATATGACTCAATGCTATACTAAAACGGAAGAAAGTTTAAAGAAGTATTTCTGGAAAGACAAATAAATTTTTGGCTCATTGTTCAATTCTTTGATTGATCTAAATAAGAAAAAAGCAAACATGAGAAAAAACCGATCAGCAAAGAATATTTTATCGTAAAACGACGACGAAGAAGATTCGTCGTTCCTCGGTAAAATTACTTTACGAAGCTTCGTTATTGACACGAGAAAACAAACATTCGTTGGTATACATTTTCAGATCGTAAAATGTTCTTTTTCATTCCGACGAAAATTTCATTCGCTATGATAAAAGTAAAGGAAAAGTTTCAAGAGGGAGAAGAGACAGAGGATAAATGGAAAATCTCAATTTCATGGGATATTCCGGATTATAACAATCGTCTCGATATCCTGTACAAGCAATCGGATTACGCATCGAAAGTTGTATGCTATTTCGTAGCTCTGAATCGAAAGGTGAAAAGGGGAGCTAATAAGAGAAAACGGAAGAGAAAATGTGGGGTACACGTTTCCCCAAAAACTAGCGCTAGCTCGGGATGGGAACATTCTGGCGAACCACATGGGCCCATAAATTCAACAAATATTCTTGATCAATACCTGCCGGAAATAATCCATTTCAAAAAAGGGAAAAATATGTATGCAGATGAAATGCGCTGTTGCATCCCCTGTGCCGATCGGCATAGCAGTTATTTTCCAACGAGCGAGTCTCTTCCCCGTAGTTCAATCTCATGGCAGCGAATCGTTCGACTTCATAACGAACCTTTTGTTCCAGATCAGGGTCGAGTTACGGGAAAAAAATCATTGAAAAACGGGACAAAAAATTCGAATCAGTTTCTATTCTCTGCGGCTTGTTTCTTTACCCTTGTGCCATGCAGGGGTCTCCTTCGAATGTTTTAGAGTTGCTCAGGATTTCGACTTCGATCTGGCTCTGTTGCCAAAACAGAGACTCTCCCGCTCCAACCACTCGATTCAAAGCAAAATGCTACTTTTTTGTACGCGCATACCAATTGATATGTTTTTGTATCGAATAACTTTCTTCATCCCTTAATCGATTCCATGATGTCGAAAACTCGCGCTGATCATAAAAAAAAACGAATGCATTATTGAATTTGCTGTTTATAAATAGAAACAGAAAATATGCTTTGGGAACAAAACCATTTATTATATGCTCCTTCTGCCTCTCCCCGACTCCACATCTCCTTCTTCAAATATCTTTACGTATGTTTTGCCAGGGGCAAGCAAAATAAACGTAATTCGTAACATGCGGTAGACTGACCACGAGAAAACCAATGGGACTTTAATGATCGTCAATTATCTTGCCAAGTTATGCGTGTAACGATTCTTTCCATTGCTATATTACGCGAATGTAACATCGCAGCAGTGGTGTTGTATTATTTGTCGATTGCGCGCTATGGGACGTTCGCACTCGAATCCATTGGATTGTTAAACCATCATAATTATTCTTGAAAATTATTTTATTGGATTCTAGCACTGTTCGAATTGCTCAACCATTTTTTCGTAGTATTCGAATCCATGATTCTGAACGCGAAACTGACATTTTGAGTGGACGAATTAATGAAATTCCACTCCATTAACAGGAGGGTGAAGTGTTTGAAAAAATATTTATTGTCATTTTCCAGATCATTTTATCAGGATGTGGGTCTGTTTGCCATCGAATAGCTCATGCGAAAGAACTTGCCACATAACAGCGCGAAAGGCAAGTTTCGTGACTTTTTGCTTAAGCGCAAAATAATCGGTGCTCGTTGCGAATCGTTGTCGATCTCTTTTTCCACATCATTTCGTTTTTCTTTTTACGTTTCATTCATCATTTTCAAGATAATTGTTGGAATCCAACAATTGCAATATTTCTCAAGTGACAAAAAACTGTTGATGGCGATTGAGCAGCTTTTCCTCACACACACACGCACGCACGCACGCACACACGCACGCACACACACACGCACACACACACACGCACGCACACACACACACACATTTGAAAATCGTTTTTAACAAATCGTGTAAAGCAGGAGTGTGAAATTGACAATGATCTCGAATGATTCTCGGCCAGGTAGCAAGCAACGATGATAATTAATGATGCGGTAAGGCTAAGAACTTAGACCTTTTTCGAATGTGGGATATTACACGCTCGGGCGATTTGTATAATAGTCTGGTACTGTGCATGTCGATAGTTGTCGTGGAGGGATCGATCGGGGGATGGGTTTGCTGATGGACAGCTGTTCCATCATTTCTCACTGGATGTCGAATAAGCAGCGTTTCATCCCCTGACGAAATAAAAGTAATACAGCTACGCTACTATATTAAAAAAAAATATATTTTTGTGCTTGTCGAATGTGTTTTTGAATGAGTGGGGCTCGAATACTGCGATGACCCGACAAAACGTATTTTTTTCTAATGCTTTTTTGCTGTCTAAAAAAGAGACGTTTTTACTTTGTAAGCCTCCATCATTGTATCTCTATCGAAATCGTTTTTCAACTTCATTTTCATTTCTTCTTTCGACGATCCAAACGTAGGGAAACGTTCTATCTCACCTCAGTGACGTTCTGCGTTATTGAAAAAATCGCAAAAATGAGGTTATGGTGGTGATTCTACCAAATGTGCTTCAAAAGGGATTTTTTTCTCGCCTCTCACCGATTAGCATGTCGAGTGGGAGAGACAAAAGTCAAGGTTGACCTGGCTCGAAGGCAGTTAGCAAAAAGGAAATTAGTCACGACCCGAGAGCTTCAGCTCCGCTGACTCTTGGAGTGCTGTTCGTAACAATGAGCCTCGCTTTTTATCGCCATTCCCTTTAATCCCTACACGAGTGTACACAATATTTTCTCACTTTACCCTTCGCACGCGTTGCCACCCTCTTAATTTTTTTCTCTGTAACTTTTGACTTCCACAACACAACGATCCGCGATTGTATTCGACGATCACTCGAAACTCTCTAGTGCCGAGCATTGTCCCACCAAACAATCCCAGCGTGCCTGCTGCTGCTACTATTTTGCTATTTTTAAAGCAAATTCACTTTTCATTGTTCCTCTTTCCGTTATAGATCAGTCCTCGGATCAGTCCCAAAACTTCACAAAAATGCCTCAACATGACCGGGAGATAAACTCAACATTTGCGTCACGAACCCCCAAAAATCGATCGTTGTAACAGCCTGCTACTGCGTAAGACGTAAATAAATTGACCAGATAAAATATCAAACATAATCGAAGTATTTAAACTTTTTTTATTATGTAATCAAACGTCACGTTCTGAGCTTAGTTCGACTTATTTAATTCAATTTCATTATTTTCTGACGCGAGGATAATCCCACGCGACAGGTAACGCGAGACTTGACGACGCTTCCTCGCAAAGCAAATATTTCCCTTATTAAAGGTGATAGAACGCCCTTGATTCGGTCTCTACGCGATGCCTCGTGCTATCGCGAGTGGAAAAAATCCCTTGGAATCCGTCGAATTGGCATCGCCTGATCGCGGCCTCCAAGGTGGCTCTTGGATGCCCTTGATAACGACTAAAATGCTGATATGCACCGAAAACCCCTCCACGAAAATCGCTTTCGAGTTCTCGTTACCGTGCCGAGGATTTTGTACATTAGTTCCGTTTGGTCTTAAGTGACACTCAGTCGTCCCCGTGGAATAACTCCGTAATTCAGCAAACTCGCGGCGGGGTAGTAAATCTCAATTATTCTTCGGTTAACCGCATAGAGAATGTTTTGAGTTAACAAACGCGACTGAGTAACACGACCCCTGACTCAAAGACGTTCTTATCGTTACAATTTTTTTGTTGTTATTTGTTGTTCTTGCATATGATTTTATTATTCTTCAACTTGTGTGTATGTGTGAGAACCGCGCGTCGTTTGTAGCGCGGACATTGTTGAAAGTATGTGAAACCGTCGTGAGGAGAATAGTCCTCGTTCAAAATCAACGTGTGCAAGTCGTACTAACCCTCCAAACTTTCCTTCTTTCACCCGTTCAATAAATTCCAAATTGTATATCTCATTTTGTCACTATCTTATTAATTTTAGCGATTCCAACACCTCTTTCGGGGCTCGTAGGTGACCATAGGGATAAATTTCAGATTTCATTATTTTACTCTTATATTTCTCGATAATAATCTCATATTTTTCAGTCTAAATTTGTCGAGATTAATAGCTTCTCAATTAGTCATCTAAATATGTGTTTAACTAAAAGTCTAAATCCCACACTCCAGTGTAGGTTGGTGGCAGCGAAAAGGGGTAAAACTAACCTAGCTAGCCCTTCTAGCTCGTCCCTTCTGGACGTAACACAAATACATAATTTTCCGAAGTCGTTCGTCCCGACCGACATTTTTTTCATGACACTCATCCGAAACACATTCAATCGACTACACGTCCAAGACATACGTGGATGGTGACGTTTTCCTTCACCATTTCGTAGTCTTGCTACCTCATTATTTCCGAGGGGATGGCTTTTGTCATACCCTGTATAAGACGTGGGTGCAGGATAGAACTTTCTCGTGCATAACTCATGCAAATCATACGACTATTGTCCACGCTTGCTTAATACACGTTACGAATAGTGTTTATACGCATACACATGTTCATATCACTCATATGTATCTACATATGTGGATAATGTACTAACCAGTTATGTATGCATTTATACATAGGTGCGCGTTCATTTATTAATAAGGTTTAGTGCCAATACGGCTGGACAATCGAGGCGCGTGGGTACTTGAAACTCGAAACGCCCTGGCGCCTCGAATCTTTTCCCTGTAAAACTAGTCAACGCATACGCACGCACGCACACACCATGTATTATGTACCGTCAAGTCCCCATGAAAGAGCGGAGAATAGATAATCAGTTTACTTCTACGTTTGCAAACACTCCTAGGAACAATTCTTCCATTTGATCGATGATTGATGGAACAAGGTGGATTACAGGATTCATCAGAATACTAAAATTTTTCATATTTTCGTCAACGTTAAAAATGAACATGCGTCGATTCAACTAATTTTTTAGTTGATGTCGAAGTGGACGATCGGATAGCAAAAACAATGGGACTTACAGAAAATGGTCGATTTTTGGTACAAATCCATGTCGTTTTTATAATAAACTGCTATAGACGGATGAAACGAAGAATACGTTTTCGGGATATCAATCAAATGGTATCGGGACTGATACATTAGGTTTCAATGCCAATGCCACGGATAGGAGATGTTCGTGACCTCATGTATTTTGAGTACTTTTTCCGATTTTCTCATCCATTTGACGATGATTGAATGCGAATAAGAACTTTGAAATTTTATTAGGCCCTGTTAGGATGAGAAAATGAAAAGAGAATATCGGTTGGAATGGTAAAATTGACCAAGGGTCTAGTCATAAACCAACGACATCGGGGTTCCGTGGTGTAGCGGTTATCACGTCTGCTTTACACGCAGAAGGTCGCCAGTTCGATCCCGGCCGGAACCACATTTTTTTTTCCTTTTGACTATTTTTTTTTTCGTTTTTTCCCTCATGGTTCCCGGCGTTTCTCTTGTTTCACAATAATCCTCGTAAAATGTCTGGATAACCCGTTTTTCTCTCTCATTAAGGAGGTTGAAGCGTATCTTATGTTAAAACTATTTTCCAACTTTGCACATGAAAATTTTAAAAACAGAAAGCTTAAGACAGTATTAAACTTTTGGCGGGATATGCCGATGATTCACCGTCGTGAAATTGAGATATTTATAGTTGAAGTTTGCAATTTTTTGAAAGCTTCCATAAGAGCCCGTGTTTAACCTTGTCATTTTCGACAATGAATATCTCGATTACCAGGCGGTGAAACCTCTTCAAATTTTTCACACATAATTAAGCGCTATTCAAGAAGATTCACGTAAATTTTCAATTCATTATTTTGGAATAATAAAATCTAATGTATTTTTCGTATCATGTCCTATAAATATCGCTTCAACTTCCTTAAGACTATATTTTTAATTAGTGCCAGTTGATCATCCTGTTTATTTCGCTTTCTCGTTTTTCAGTCCCTGAAGTTTGGCAGCCACGAGATGACGTACGCTAAAAAATCGAGATGAACGATTATCATCGGCATGATCACTCTTTCAATCGGAATGGGAAGGCACTCAGGTGAAGAACGATTATCATAAATACAGTTGTACTCACGAGCCTAGTATGTATACAATCTTTCCTATATAGACTATTCCAGGCGAAACTACTGAACGGTTGAAAGATTTTTTTTTACATAAATTTGTCTCCTTAAAGTTTGGGTACAAATTTCGTTGATGTTGTTCCTGGAGAATAATCATTTTTTAACAATCGATGATTTTTCTGCTGAATTTCCGTTTCGTTTGGTGTAACCGAGTTTCGAACAATTTCATAGTAACTCGAAAAACAATTTGAAGCAAAAAGTGCCCCTTGGAACGGGCGGAAAAAAAAGAATCCAATATATTGTGTTTCTTGCATAAAATATAATGGAGACTCGAAGAAAAAAAATGCACAAAATTACGACTCTGCAGAATATAAATATAGATATTGAAATATACAAGTTCAGCTGGGACGCTTGGTACTCGATCGTTACACCCGATTTTGCAACTTTAATTGCTCGTGACAGAAAGGGAAGCAACACGCGAAATGATTTATCGTCTAATAATTGAGGGTTTTCGCATCGGAATTGCCTCCGGACGCGTATTTCTCACTTTTTTCAACTCGCGATTCGCATACTTTGATGGAAAAAAGAAAATGTATAAACAAATGAAAATCGGATGTAACGACGTGGAACGTGTGATTATTTAATTATTGTGTATTCTTTTTAGGGTGGATTTATTAATGAAACGTCAGGTGCATATTTCAGGGGCTCTAAAAAAAGTGTTCTCTTTTACACGACTGACTGTGGTGACGACAGAGAAGATCTTGGATTGAAAATTCAACAACGCTCCGTTTCATTGGTAAATTAATTTATTTCATTATCATAAATTTAGTTTCAGTTGATTTCAGTATTTTTTCGAACGATTATTTGCACACTTTAATCATCATTTTGAATGAAACATTTTAGAAATTTTGATCGGAACTTGTTCCGAGTTGAAATCCGATGAAAACGAAGAAAACGTCGATCTTTTCGAAGTACCGAGAACTCTTGACCTCGATTTTCGGTCATTTAGCATATCGATTAAAAGCTTACGAAGTTTGTAAAATTAAGGAGGGCACTTTCGTCTTTTTTCTCAGCTCTTCGGGCTCGAGAAACAGGTCGAGCTTTTTTTTCTGGCTGGCAATCATTTCTTCTCTCTTCCTCTCTCTACTTCTTTGTTCCTCTTTATCTGGTATATATTATGTTGTTCAAAAGCTCGTACCATCGTTATGTTTCATCGACAAAAGCTCACGATTCATCGAGACAATGTGAGGTCGAGAGGCCTTCCTCAGATTTTTCTTTCCCAAAGATAAATTCACTACCCGATATTCACACTTTACAAACAACAGCATACAAGAGTTCGAATTATTTTTTAAAAAATCAGCCAACGAGGGTATTAAATGTACCGTCAAAGTCACTCGATTATATTACGAATCAGCAAATATTCGAAAAAGTATCTCTTATTACGACTCCTGTAACTTTTCGTTTATATATTTTATGTATACGAAAATTTGACTTATCAAAATGAATCAAAAGTGTTTATTGCTTTGATTATTTACGAAAATGATTCTCGTATTGAATGGATCGAGTCGACAACGAGAGAGATTAATTTCCAGTGGATCGTTCATCATGTTACAGCCTCCGGAGGCCTTTCATGTATCTTCGCACTCTTCGCTACATAATCTTCCAGGAATACGTGTTATATATGTATATTTGCATACAAAATACAACACACATACGCATATTATTTGTTCGTGTATTGGGCGTGTGCTCAAGCCATGCTTGTACTCTTGACTCGGAGGGAATACACTGATATAAAAAAATGTATGTATACTATATGATTGCACGAGGCGTTCTAATGCATATCGTTTTTTCAAACCGTATTCAGCAGCTAAATATTTCGTCATATATACTAAAAGAAACGTAGATCATTGGGTTGAAAAGAATTTGTTGATAAGCTAGTAAAAACTGCTGCCGCGGATAACTTTTGACAGAAAATCTCGAAACAAGATCATCGACGTCCTCATTACCGCAGTGGAAATAATTATGACGACCGGATGAAAAACAGAGATCAAGTTCGCTCAGAGGAAAGTTCGTTGACCGAAAGAAATTTTGGTTCCGTTCACCAAAATATTTAGCTTGATAACGAACAACAAAAATGTTTCAACGCTAACACAAGTTTTTGATCGAACCGTCAAAGCTTTGGTACAGCTGGTTGAACAAATTCAGGTGCTTAGTTAAACCGTTAATGAATATTTATGCAAGTAACTTAAAAGTATGTGTAAGCAAATAAAAATATCAGTTATTTAATAAAAAAAAATGGTGTTATAGATCTCCGAAATTTTCGTCGAGTAAAATCGATTATAAGCTGAATGAGAAAAATTTGTTTTCTCTCCTTACAATCACGACTTGATAGGAAATAAATGTCAATATGCTCTCCAAAATTGCTGCCAGACACTCTTGACACAAAGATTTGAAAGAAAATCATTCACGTCCTTGGTAATACCGAAAAAAATTGGAGACCAAGTACAGGACCTGTCGCGGAGCACATGCAGCAGTAGTTCCCCTGTCAACATTTCATTCGTGAGGCTTGGAACTTTTAGCACAGAAAGCCCGATGCATGTGTAGATGAGAAAGACGACGAAGCTCGCACGCCTTCGTAAGCGCGTCGGGGAAAGACTTGGACGCGCTTAACACGCATACAGAAATAGATACTGTATGAGAAAACTTCTCGGTGCTCCGGGCACAATTCACCACATATATATATCTGTTTATAAATATAAGTGTACACGCAGTGTATATAATGCTTTTCCCTCCGCGATCCCCCGATGCGCATTCAACCTCCTGAGACTCCCACATAATTGTACACACGAATGGATGCATCCCCAGAGCCATATTTACGATACATCGCGAACTATGGGGCTTTTTTTCCAAAATTTGTGTTTCGATTCCATTATTTATTTGGAAAAAAAGTAGCGTACTGACGGGGAGAGGGGGTAATCTATTTGCAGGTGAAAGTGTCACTTGCGAGACCCGAAGAGTTCGGACGCGGTTACTCTATTTACGTATATTTTCTCTGGCGACTTGTGACGTGACGATCGAAATGTCAGTCGTGGAAGCTTCTCTTTCCTCATTCGAGTGTACAGATTTTTATAGACAACAAATATTTTTTCCTTGGCATGAAGCCGCCCGTACGTGCGTACGTTTCACGTAGTATATGATCGCACAAGGAACGACGATTAACGAATGAGAAACGGAGTCGGGCAACAACACACGCTGAGGCCAAACTGGTTTTCGATATTCTCCGACACGATTTTTGTTTTTTATTTTTCTTCTTTTTATTTTCCAATGTTTCGTTTCGTTTTTTTCTCGAGTCCCTCTCGATTAACGGGGCTCCCTTCGATGCAAATCTTTAACTACAACTCCCCTTGACGTCGGCTCGATTTCATCCCTCCGAATAATAGAACACGTCAGCTTTATTGAAATAAACACTTCCGAATGATCCAAAATATTAACGCGTTCAATGCTGATAGTGCATTTGAGCACGATTTTTGTGACAAAAATCATTGTCGAATCAGTAATTATAAGTGAATCTCGATTGAAGCAAATGTCAATAAAATCAATTAGCTCATCGGTACTAATCAGTTGATGAATATTTTCAAAAATTCAGATGAAGCAGTCATTTATTTGCCAAGCAATTTTTGAAATTCCGTTTTAGGGCTGCTTCCATAGCATTGAGGGGAACGCCTTAGAAGCATATTGAATAATTGATAGCGTTACACACAATAGATTGTGATAAAGCGAGTAGACTAGCTCGTGTGAATTTTTTTCCTCTTTATCCTGCTACATTTTCGTCGGCCTTCATATACTTTAACCGTAATAAAACAATTAGGATCCAATCTTGGTTCTCATGAGTCACTTAATTAATTTGAAGTTCCTCGAAAAGAGGTCACCTCTGTTAATTATCGTGATTAATGGGAAATTTATGATTAATGAGCAGAACCCATTTGAATTTCTTCCGCACTATTATTCCATCAATAATTCCTCAAAAACTGTCTGTAAAGGTCATTTAATTTTTACAGAAGCACGCTCTAGTTACGAAAAACTCAGGTTTTCCGATCAGGCGTCCATGCTGGCGAGGTTCATCGCGTCTATAATTTTTAACCGTGGAATAATGCAGTCATTTTTTCAAAATATTTAAATTTCCATTCGATTTCCACCTTTTCTACGCCACGTTGAGGACGCACACCAAATAATCTCTCTCCTTCATTCCTTCACGCAGCAACACAACTCTCGCATGCTTCGCCATTTTTTTCTTCTCTTCTGGTGTATCCCGCATTTTTTCACCAGAGTCAAAGAAGAATGCGACGCCTTTCACGCTGGATTTTGCAGAATTTTAGACACGCGTATTATTTCGTTCAAACAATTCAGACTTTTCTTTTATTTTTCGTAGATCTATCATTCGTGGGATTTGTTCAGTAACATTGGAGCATTTATTTCTGAAAATAATTTGTTTCTCCTTCGATGATTCCAATTTTATCATTCGATGGTTTATTTTCCATTAACTTTGCTTACTGAATTAGTGTCAACTTTTTCGTAACACGGCACAGAACGAGGAACAAAAAAAATCTTTCAGTACATACAAAAAGAACGAGAAGAGAGAAGGGGCGAATTCCAAGGCGTGAGTAAGTCGGGGTCCCGAGTCCAACGGTTCCTTGAAATCTTCGTGCTCTGAAAAGGTTCGATGTTTCCGCCCGATTTTTTTAACGCGTACATGTTCCTTGAACTTTCCGAGAATAAAAGAGATTCGAAAGTTTGAAAAAATAGGTTAACTTTTCGAGAAAGAAGTGAAGGAAAATAATAAACAATTTTGATTTGTGATGGTCGAACTTAATGGCATGAATTGGGAATGGAACGGAGAATGTACTCGCATCTCTCGATATAAATACATGCAGACATCATGATAGAGCGTATTAAAAGTGCTTCACTCTTTCGCACGCGATCCATTATAGTCGTTTGAGGTAGGTTGTAAAATTCCTATCCACCGAGCCACCAAACTCCCCTCATTTTTTTAATGCCTTGACGAAGCTTCACTCCCAAATGTTTCCAGGAAGTCTGGCCACTTTTCGCCCTCGTTCAGAACGAACGAATGGTCTAATTGCTCTTGCTACTTTTCTTTCGTGAGAATGCCTCTTGTTTTTTTTTCTTTTTCCTTTTGAGCGGGAGATCGTGCGGGACACGATTCCAGAAGAGAAGAAAATTTCCTTCCGGATTTGACGTATCAGAAAAGATTTTGATGTGGTTGAAACGAGAGAAACTTTTTCGTCACCTTTTGTTCTGAAAATAGGGAAATGGACTTGTCAGAAAAGAATCAATCTATCGTGAGAGCTCGAAGCCACGTAGATCCCATGGAAGTTCTGCAAACACATTAGGATTCGTACTAAGGTCATAAATAGGAGAGGAGAAACCAGAAGAAAGGGAAAAAAGAAGTTGAGAAATAGAACTGACAAGGAAAGAGTGTGGTGTTGGGAACAGTCCGTGTAAAATGGGATTTGTCTGCCCGTAAAATCTACCCGCAAACAGTACAATTGTAGCTTTTCTTTCTTCATTATCTCTTGCGAGAGACACGCTCAATGGACAGGGAAAATGAAGAAGAAGAAGAAGAAGAAGTTGAAGAGGTGAAAAGAGCGAGAATAAAAAAGATCTTGAGTATAAGCGTGAAAGGATTCTGGAAGATAAACGTAGATATGTACGGAAGAAGGAGAAGCACGGAGCCTTTACGAAATCGAGAAAGAAAGAAAGAGAGAGAGAGAGAGAGAAAAGAAGAGAATTGAAAATACACCGCACAGTAGGGTACTATAACTTATATAATAGTCTCCGGACTATTATACGAGTCTGTATAGGTCTCGGCGAGATTGTATAAAAGGTGTGATCCATCCGAGACTCGTATAAACGATTCGGAAGTAAAAAGCGACCTGCGGCATGAGATAAATCGATATAGAAGCACTTTCATACTGAATTAGCCAGTCTAAAGACAAATTTTAAGCATTCTTCTTCTCATTGCATCATTCGATTTTTGGATTTTTACGTTCAGTCGTTTATCAACAATAGTGAGAAACGTTGAATTGATTTCTCGAGATCGGCGCAATGACTCGATGTAACTAGATTTGAGATTTTTTTCAGTGATCCATAAATGACAAAGCGTTTCTTTATTTCTTGAGCCATTATTCATGAGGACTATTCTCTCCTTTCAGACTGCATTGCACACAGGATTCGGATCACAGCAGCAACTTCTTGAGCCAAGAATGGCGCAACTCGAAACCCTCGAAGCCAAGGTAAAGTGATCCTAAATAAACAATAGGTTTGGAAAAGGGGAAAAAATGACGGGACTTTTGCCACGGTGATGGGTAAAAAAAGGAGAAAATCTTGAGCAAAGTAAATCTCGGTCGTAAAAATCTGTGAGATTCTTTCAACTCTAACGTTTTTTCTTTCCATTTTTTGACTTCGCTATTTTTGTCCCAAATTTCTACATTTTTTTACTTAAGAAAATGAATTGAAAGGTTTTCTTAAGATCTAGAGGAGTGTTCGTCGTGTTTTCTTCTCTTTTTTTCAACATTATTCAGCAAAATAATCAAAATAATTTTTGAGGCCTTACTCTTCATGAAATTCTAGTTGTTTTCTGCGTAATTTTCACTCGCATATTCGATCGATAACAAAGTACCAATTTTTAAATAAAATCTAACTTCACTCGATACAGAAAAGTAACCAATTCGAGTCTCATTTCATCGATGAGCCACGTTATAGCACTTGGTACCTTTTTTCATTATTATTATTATTATCCGAACGTCAGGCGTGTTCTTGTTTCTTCTGGTTTCCGTCGAGTCAGTGATTTATATGCAGATTCGAGGGTACCGAAACACCGAAGAAGACCCCTCGATGTTTCGTTTCGTTGGGTACTGCCGCCAAGGACCGACTCCAGGTTTTCGCTTCTTCTTCGTTTCGTTCCATCGTCCTCGCAATATTAAAATTGCCCGGAGCCAAACGACGTGAACTTCTTCAGACACGCATAAACACGAATATGGACTGGCCCTTTTTGCAGTGGCGTAACTTCCTCGTAAATTCTTTTTTACTCTTTTTTTTTTTTTTTAATTCACGACCTGTCTGGCCAAGCCAAACGGTTCATGAAAAAGTCCTCACTTGCTGGTGAATGACTTAAACACGGCAGTGAATTTTCCGGTTCTCAAGGTCAAAAGGACACGGTACCTATTGTTTCGAAGGTTCAATTTAGCAAGAAAGTTTTCTGGGGTTGTCATAGCAATCGAAAAGAAAACAGATCAACTACAGGATCGATTCAATTAAAACCGGTCCTAATAACAACCGTACGTTGGTACGAAATTTGTATGGAAGTCGTTCCGCCAACCTTGAGAACTTTAACGATTGACCAAGAAATTCGAGAAGACTCACGATACCCGCGACCGCACAACGCCGACGTGAACAAGCAACCGGATATATCATTTATCTTCTACTCGTTCGAGACAAAACCCCTGAGATTTCTTCCCATTGTGAGAAGTTTTAATATGTAAAGATAAAAACAGTACGAAATCAGTAGCTAAATCAGTCTCTCAGTTGTGACATAAAAAAATAAATTACGCTAGAACATTGGGTTAGAAAATTCACTCCTGCAGAATGTTTTTTGTCCGAAACAGTAAAATAGCCTTGTTTTGAATAATGTTTCTATCACAATTCAAGTTTTCACGGATTAATTCGTAAATAGTTATTTAATCGTTGAATAAAAAAATAGCAATTTCGCACGAAGAATTCAATTGAGCGTACAAAGCGTTGCCTGTAGTAGTACCATAATATAACACAATCAACGGTAAAATACAACTTTCCTGTACCGTAATGTTTGTGTACATAAATACAGAGAAGCGTTAAAAAGAATTGTGGTGTTTCCCATTGTTGGATGCACTCTCGTGTGGATTTTCCTCATTTATTTTATAACCTGGGGAACGGGATAGAGAGAAACAGAAATAAGGGTATACACACAAGAAAGGAGGGAGGGACTCCTTGGACTCGCTGCACTCGAGTTTCCGGTGCGCCCAACGACGTCAAAGTATCCGGCACTCGTTAAGGCACTGTACGATGTATAAACGAGTATATAAGACTCGTCGTACTCGCCGTCGCTTGCAATAAGATTCTTAGAGAAGCTTTTCAAGCCAACCACGTACCGTGAGAGTCTCCAGTTGAAAAATAAATCAAAAAGTAGTCCTTTTTGTGAACTCAAAAAAGGAGTCGGAAACAAAGTCCCCAGGACCATTCATATTTTTATCCACAAGATATTTAAGACTGAACTGCGTAAAAGTCATGTTTTTGAATAGTGAGGATCAATAAATATTATCAACGAAGACTGGTGAACAGAATAAAAAAATATAACAAAATATTTCCTCGTTCTCCGTTATTTTCGTACATCTCAAGCGGATAAATATTGCGGTATTCAAATAATCAAAGACTCACGAATCGAAAACAAAAATTCTTGAAGAAGATTCATGAGAAAGAAGCAAATAAGTTATTGAAGAAGGTACTTTTCGAAGCTGCCATTGAAAACGTAAGGTTAAACAACCGCGTGAAATATATTTATGCGAATTACGAAGTTGGATCCGTAAATGGAGAAGATGGAAGGGCGCAGAAGACAGGCAAAAAAACAGTAAGGTACAGCGAAAAAGGTATTTTATCCGGAGGTATTTTTTCAGTAGCATTACCCATATGCATCCTGCTTTTCGATCTTCCTCTTCTTCATTCTTTTCTCATCCTCTCCTTACGTTCTTGTGCAAAATATTCATTTCCCCTCAGAGGATAAGGAAAGAAAATAAAAGGGGAGAATAGCAAGAGTAAAGAGAGGATGGAGATGAAAAAAGATGGAAGGAAAGTCACGACTGGAGGTCGTGCGATCGTGGACATCACCAGTGGAAAAACGAACACAAAGAGAAAATGAGAATTCTTGCAATGATGCAAAAATGTATTTATTCTCATGACCTCCCTGAATATTTTTTCCGTTTAAAGGCACAATCGATTTTTGCTCGATCGAGGATGCTCTCGTGGACATTCACCAATAATCGTCGATCTTGTTCCGCTCTTCCACAATTTCAATAAACGAATTTTCATCCCTTCAGTTTCGTTTATATTTTGGTGTTTCAGATGGCGAGTATCGAGGTCTCGCTATCGACAACACCGCGCCGGAAAAAAGGCGGCAGCGTATCTGGAGGTATGATCTCGCCAGCGAGTCATCGGAATCGTGATCATCATAAGGAAGTCGATGCCCTGAGGGTTGCTCTCCGCGATAAAGAAAATATTATTCAGACGTTGGTTTCGCAATATTTTTAAAAAATCTTTCCTCCTACCGGATTCTCAAATAAAAAAAGCCTCGTTTCCTTTCTTATGTTTCCTTAATGCCTCAACTATTTATTATCGCAGACTCAAAGGTCAACTGTGCAATACATTGAGCAATCGCCTGGCTTTGAGAAACGGAGCGCCGCCATTGACCGAGGCTGACAGAAAGGCGACTGACGAACGTCTTCAAAGATTACAACGGGACGCGGACAACAAAAGACTCACCATTAAGAACCTCAAACTTGCCCTTGAACGTCTCGACATCACAGAGTGAGGATAAATCGCAGATTTTCATTTTTTAATGTCACAGGAACGTTTTGAAGTGCTTCAACCCATACTTTCTCGTCTCATCCCATATTGTCTAGTGGTTAGGATATCTGGCTTTCACCCAGAAGGCCCGGGTTCGATTCCCGGTATGGGAAAATTTTTTTTTCCAAAGAAAATTAGAATTTTCTATTTCAAACTAACTTTAATTTTGTGGTGATTTTAAAAATATTTATTTCTATATCATCCCATATTGTCTAGTGGTTAGGATATCTGGCTTTCACCCAGAAGGCCCGGGTTCGATTCCCGGTATGGGAAAATTTTTGTTTCTATTTTCAGAAATGAGCCGAACAATTTAAAGTCGCACCATTTTCGTAAATGATATTCATTTTTTTGATCTCACGATCTTGTCGAATTCCAGCAACATAGACGTGAGAATTCAACAGGCCGAATTGGAATATCGTCTCGGACGGGAGGAGCTCGAACTTCTGACTCTTCGTGAGGAGAGCAGAGCTCTGCAGGCCGCTCTGGAATTAGCGGAAACACACGAAAAGCAAAAGAACGATACGATATTCAGGTATTTTTTTTCTCAATCGATAACGTTCCATGTTACAATGACAGAACGAAATAAAAAGTCACAAAAATTTTCAATAATTTATTTTTTATTGCATACATGATTATTTATATAACAAATATTCGATGGTCATTTTATAGCTGTATTTCTGGCGGTACCCAAATGACTGTTCATGCTGTGGAGGTCAGTGCCGATCCGAAAAGTCCTCGTTTTGGAGCTGGCCCGCGAGACGGTGCTGTGGGTCTTTATGTCGATTGGGCAGTGGAGGATTCAGGTTTATGTAAAGGAGACAGGTGAAAAGGCATTTTTTAAATTTTTACATTTTTCTCGAAGTAAAAAAAAGTATGAATTAAAAAATGCCCGAAACAATTAATCATTAATTTACTATGATTATTCTGATTTTGAATTTTTTACATTCCAATCTTATTTAAGTAGTCAATTTTTTTTTTTTTTGGTAAAAGAGAAAATAAATTTCTTGCGAAAAAAGTAGTTCATAACTGATTCTCGACTTATCTTTTTTTCTCTTCGGGCCCACACGCGAGCTGTCTTGATCACGATTATTGTGGAATGCCCGGTTTTGGAGGCCTTGTCCGCAGTTTCTCACATCCGTTCTAAAAACTCTTTCCATTCGTGTGCGCGATCGCATGTGTGTGTCCACAAAACCCTCGACATGTTCTAATAGAGTCGAAATATCATTCGATCCTTTTTTATCTCTAAAATGTGGATAAATTCTTTCAGAATTTCGTCGTTTGCTGAAACAAGCAAAATTATTGGGCCTAACCGTTGTCGATTTCTTTTGTTTGCAATCGGATCCAATAATTTGTTTTTTTACAAAAATTATTTTAGCTCATAATTTTGTTATAACGTTACGAAAAATAGAGAATGCACTTGTCGCCGTTTCCCGCAGCCCAAACGTCACTTTTATGCATACACTTAAGAACATTAAGATAGTATATATAGAGGAAAAAGAAGAAAATGGGCGAGGTAAACACGAGGCGATCTCGCGCACTCCTACGAGCGTGGATTGAGGAAGAACAATGGCCAATCTCGGCGTTCGCGTTCTCTCGTGATTCTCTGTACCGTGAAGCTCGCACCATACACATTTATTCGTAAATATACGAAGTTACAAACAAAAAGGCTCATGTTGATGATTTCACCCGCAAGATAACGAGAATCGAAGCCTTTTCTTCGCTCCGTAAATTTCTCGTACTGTATTAACTGATGAAACACACAATAAGCTCCGGAAGTCCGCGGCCTGCCCCCGCTAATTGCAACTGCAACTTCACATGACCCCTTATAACGCCGAGTGCACTCGTCAAGCCTTAAAACACGTATATTTCTCGAGAAATAATTGTTCTATATGTCTTGGATTGTGATTCTCTATTCCTCGAAAAGAGTTCTTTGAGACCACCAAATTTTTCTCATACATATAACTTTATTAGTCTAGATTTATCAAACGAGTCAATACTTATGCTAAAAATTGTTTTTAATCACGAAAATTTAAATTTATAAGTTAAGTTTAGTATCGACCAATCAATACAGTATTATCATTTTATTGAGTCAAATTTATTAGTTGATTGACCAAACTTTGTGATTGCATTGCGGTTTCATCATTATTCATCCAGAATTCATTCATACTCTGTTTAACTCAAGTTATCGATTATTGTTCACCAGGATTTTAGAAGTCAACGGTAAAATCGTAGTTGGTGCTGGTAGAAACGATTTAACGAGGCTTCTCGCCGTTGCACCGGACGCTGCGCAAATCGTTGTTTTACGAAGGAGCGAATCACTCGCTGCACTTCGCACATTGAGATCCGATAATCTCAGGCTTACACACAGAATCGGATATCTCGAGGAACAGGTTCGGGATCTTTTGGCGCCAGCACGACCCGAAATTACCGTTGTCGAGACACCGCCGAGTCACCAGGATCATGTCCAGGTACATAATATTAAAAAAATTTTATTCGGTATTTCAATCTGTATGCTATAAAAGATTGCAAAAGAAACGAATAAACATTTGGAATATTTTTCAGGTTTTCCAGAAAGGGCCTCAAGTAACGGCGTTAGTGGCAAATTTGCCGGGTTTGAATGTCCGAAGTCCAGCTGATTTGAGACAAAGTTTACCTACCGTACGAACGCGTCAAACCGATCAAGGACGAACATTCGTTCAAGATTCTCGTAATCCGAAGGAATTGCTTGATTTTTCATCGGATAGTGCGACAAACGGCCACCAAAAATCCCGAAGTCGTCAGAAGGGCGTATCGTTGACGAATTTTCAATTAACACGCTCAACCGCGAGCTTAGATTTTCATCAATCACAGGGACAGTTGCAATCGCAACGAAGGCGCTCCTCACGACTCGATTCCACTGCTGATCAAATGCACAAGAGTAGAAGAAGCTCTCAAGCATTACAATCTTTGGAATTCGACTCGGAACCCACCTTTTATCGAATGCAGGTAAGTTCATCAATATTCAATTCATTATATGATACCGAACTGTTCAGAATGATCATATCTACGTTGTAATGTTCTTCAATTGCATGAAGTAAGATATTATTCTGTTACAAATTCACATACATCAAAATAAGCGGAATTTGCACAATGAAGATGAAAGTTTGACGGAAATGAGCATCGTTAATAGTTTATCACTAATATATAATTTGCGTAATGAAACGTCAATATTAATTTTCAAATCCATCGAACAAAATCAAACAGTACTAAATCATTTATATAGCCAAAAAATAATATTTTCATGTTTTTTTACCACATAACGGCTCGTGTCTTTCAGGATAATCAATCTCGAGCTTCGGAACACTCGGAAATGTCAGGAACATATAGTTGTCACGAGATCAATTCGAAAATTCGTCCAGCACCGCCAAAAAAACCGTTACGTTTGTCGCTCCATCGTGCAGCAAGTTTGCAATCGGTCGAGAGTGCGCCACCGACTACACCATCTCACGAAAATTCACGAAAACCAATGAAGAGAAATTATCGCGGTGATCCACCGACTATCGATAAAAACGGACGCAGCGATACTGAGCTAAACAATTACAATAATCATAATCATAATAATCATAGTAACGATATGCAATCGTCCCTGAATCCACCTCAGCCACCGCCGAGGACACCATCCAGAGCGGAATCCTGTCAAAGCGCCTTAAGGTGGCCATCTCCTAAGCCCCGACCCCATTTAACATCAGTACCGATGGAAAAATGGTGCTGAAATCAAACTAATAATTTTTGTACTGTATTAAGATTCATTCAAATAATTAATTACCCATAACGCAACTGTATTTTTGATCTACAAAAGAGATTTCTGCTCATGAAAGCTAAAAATCAGAATTTTTCTTGATATTTCAAGACTTGATTTCACTGAAAAATATTCTATACGATAATTTTCCTCATTAAAAATTTATATATCGCTACATACCTTCTCAAAACGAATCAATCGAAAAAGTGATATCTTGTATGATTTAAAATGAAAAGCGGATTGAATCTCATGTACAAAGTGCAATTGTGAACGTATAAGCTCATCGAATGATCCCTCTTTAATTTTATACACAGGATTTGGAAACTAAATGACTCGTACAAAGTACGTTAAAGCGTAATAATACATGCATTTATTTATAATTTGCAATGATTTCAAATTCAAAACCTTATAAATTAGTTGAGGGGTTTTA
Source organism: Venturia canescens (assembly GCF_019457755.1). Lineage (NCBI taxonomy): Eukaryota > Metazoa > Arthropoda > Insecta > Hymenoptera > Ichneumonidae > Venturia > Venturia canescens. The sequence continues at coordinate 4,261,528 of NC_057424.1, read as the reverse complement.
AGAGATGAATGTAAACCGATATTTTCAACTCGCCCTCATATAATATAAAAAGAGGGATATTTTTTTATATAATCTATCAATACGATTGTATGAATAACTTTATTATAATTCGATGAAGAACCAAGACATTTTTCATGCGATGATAATGAAGAGGAAATGTTATTTTTGCAAGCCTCTGCGACAAAGGCGCGCCAAAAGACTGTCTAATTGCAGAAGACTGTTCAGTCCTTCGACAATTCCTAAATGCGTCATTCCAATTTCCTGTAGAACAAAAATTTTTTACATATATCGAAAATAAAAGTTTTTCGTTGAGAAAGAAGTGAAAATTCTTTTTTATCCATATATTATTTTATATTTGAATTACCTTAATAAAATCAAGTTTGAGCACCTCATCAATTAGTAAATTTTTGCAAACGCGAAATATATTCGTTATAAGATCTTCGGCAGAATATCCCATGCTCCAGAGATATTCCAAAGTTTGGTGTGCCGAACTCATGTCACCGACACAACATTTCTCAAGCATCTCTTTGATCGCGAGAGGATGTGGCTGGTCACAAACTTTGAAGACGTTTTCGTTGTTCACGTGACCAAAACCGTTGTGCGTAGATTGCAAATTATTTAAAGCTTGTCTCATGTCCCCCTGTGCCGTGAAAATGATAGCATCCAAACCGTCATCGGTGTATGAGACCTTGATAAACAGGAATCGTTAATTAATTGAAAATTTCTGATGTTAATGTAAACTTGGTTTGTCTCACTTACATTTTCTTTCCTGCAAACTTCAAGAACTTTTGCCAACACTTGTGCATCCGTTAGTTTCCCATAACGTAACATAGCACACCTCGACTGTATTGGTTCGATTATTTTTTCACTATTGTTACAAGCAAGAGCAAATCTCGTAGTGTTACTGTAAATCTCCATTGTGCGACGCAGAGCCTGCTGCGCTCCTTCGGTCATACTGTCTGCCTCGTCCAGTATGATTATTTTGTGTTTATTTTGCGGTAAATTTACCTGATTTTTATTAATCGTAACTTTATTAACGATTAATACAAAACTGATAATCACACATTTGGTATTATATTATATCCACTTCAGCCACCTTTTTTATGAAGTATAATATGGCATTCAAGTTGTTATTGTTGAAAAACCAATGATTTTTGTCTTTTAGGCAATATTATTATCTGGAATCTTGTTTTTCAAGATTATTTCCAAGATAGAATGAATCCATAACTGTTTGACTTTTTTTTCTGGGAACGTGTACACATAGTGATTTTTCAAGAAATTGTACAAGTTTTTCCACATTTAAGAAAAAAGTAAAACAAGCCTCATACCGATTTAGTAATCTCAATTGTTTTGTATGTTTTTGAACATTGGTTTTTTGAAAAATGTTTTTACTATTTGCCAAAGAGTATCTACGAACCTTTTTTTGTGCAAACATTTTGATTTTGTTCCTAACAACATCGATTCCTCGATCATTTGAAGCATTGAGCTCAAGAACAGATTCTTTGAAAGCAGGACCCAAGAGTATTCGAGCCAAACATAAAATTGTGGTCGTTTTTCCCACACCAGGAGGACCAGCAATAATAATATTAGGTGTATTGCCCATACGGGCAAATAATGACAATCTCTCAACAGTATCTTCATTACCCACAATGTCAGTGAACACTTGTGGTCGATATTTTTCAATCCTGAAATTAAAATTATCTTTGTGCACATAAATTTTTTTTATAACATTGAAGTTTGTAACAAAGTTCAATAAAATGAACGGGAAAAGATTTGTAATTCACCAATTTTTTATTTCACGAATTGTTTGTATAGAATAAAAAACTACGAATTGCAAATAAAGGGAACACAATTGGAAAATTGCAATTTTTTTTTTTGGCAATTTTGTTAGACTCCAATGTCCAAATTTGAATGTTCTTTTTTCCATTGTGAACGTGAATTTTTTTTTTTGCGTTCATCCAGCTTTTTGATCAGCAACCAAATTACAATTTACAGATAAGAAATCAAATAAACCTACAATCGTTTAAGCCAGGTAGTTATTTCCTCAAATTCTTTTATCCTTCTTATCGATGTTGTTCTTTATTATTGGTATCAAAAAATCAATGTTTACTGTAAAATTACGGATAAACCTCTCTGACAAATATATTTTTCGTTATGTCGAAGAACACAATGTTCGCCAGAATTTTTGTAAGTTTGACGTAAACGAACCGGCGAACTTTTCACATAACCTCAGTTCATGGATTTTCATGAAATAGTATCTTTTTTATGAAGTAGATGTATATTTTCGATTCCTTACCATGGTAAATGCAGAGATTTTGTGAATTTGTCGTCTTTTGGATTTTTTGTGCTACTTGTTGACGGTACAACGTCAACTTCCATAGATTCGTCTACAATTTCATCGGCTGCCATCGTTTTGAAGTGTACCCTTTCCTTCTTAGTTCTTTTGCTTATTACGCACTTTCAAGTAGAATTATCTACATGCAATGAAAAGTAATAACGGAAACTACCAATTCTCGAAAGATCGAAAAGTTTACTTTTTACTTGCGAGAATATTTTTGACGTGTTTATGCGTTTTCAACGAATGCGCGACTGCGACTGAATCGGTTCATCGGTTGGCTATATCCCGCCAATGCCGCCAATTTTAGTGTGCCATCGACTCGAGTAGTCGACTACCAGGGTCATATTTAGTTTCATTTCGATTTTCTTTTAAAAGTAAATGCGTTTATATGGAGAATAGATTTGCGTATTAGCAGATTTATCGACTGAAAATTTTGGGTTGTAAATTTTTTAGTTATTTTTGGGGTCATTCTGACCAAAGATTTCGATCGTAGAGACAATTTTCGAACTGCAGCAGTAGAACTATAAAAATTTTTAGTTGCAACGATTCATTTTGGGCCCCGAACGAGGTCGTTATATATGACGTATATGACTAAGGGCGGGTTGTTCCAACTTCTAGGTAGCTTATCTGGCGGGTAAAAGCATTGACTTGTAGACTTTAACTGTCAGATAGGCTTACCTAGAAGTTGGAACAACCCGCCCTAAAATGTTTCAGTCACAATTTTTATTGAATTCCCGGCCACCTAGACGTTTCGATCTGATTTTTCGACTCGAATTTTATATTTATAATTTTATATTAAACCGAGTCTCTTAATATTATAATCAAGTGAGTGAAAAAAATAAAATAAAATTCAACTTGAAATTCTCAAGTCGAAGCGACCAACCAGCGGGACTGGGGAATATAAAATTCGACTCAAAAATTCAGGTCGGAACGACTAGTAGAGGCGCGTTCAGGGAATTGCTATTTGCGCTACAAACGTGAACACTACCGTTGCATGAAAGGTATTACTATATTTTGCATTTTTAACGTAAATATGGCGGCTCTTTGAACGCATCTTAGGCAGCATTGTAACTGAAATATAGAGAAAAGGAAGCTAATTTGGAATACAAAAAAACGTGTATAATGCTATCCCAAATTAGCTGCGCTTACTCTATTATAATCGTAAAGATCTTATTCGCGGCTCAGAATGGGTCACTGCGTCTAAAAATTTTTAGTCGAAAATTTTGACCAAAATTCTGGTCGTACAATCTGCTAGGAATAAAAAAAACATTTCACAGTGAAAAATGAATGGATAATGTAGCATGTAAATACTGTGTTCAAAATTATATCTTTTATTACGAGTTTGCAATAAAATTTCGTTACGATTACAGTAATGGTGAACGTTCGTACAAGAATCCGTAATACTGCCGAAATAGTATATTACGATACGTGTGACTTAAGGGTGAATGATACAAAAGTCGAAATAATTAGAAATTGATCAAATTTGGTGATAATGTTCTTCAACATCAAGTGCGAAAACACAAATTTTTTCAAAATTTTCTTCTGTTTAGTTATCAAGTAATTACGCATTAAAGCAGATTTCTTATGCCCGGAATGTATACCTATATATATGGAAACGCTATGCTTATACACGTGAACTTTAGTGATCAATTACTCGATAACTGTGCAGAAGAAAAATCTTAAAAAATTTGTATTGTCAAATTTGGCACTAAAGAATATGTTCACCAAATTTTATAAAATTCTGATCATTTTGAATTTTTTAATGTTTTTAGCATGGTTTAGCATGGCAACATTGTATCGCCTGTGCAATATATCCTTAAGTAGTCGATTATTGCACGGCGTGAAGTTAGCACCCGAGCGCAGCGAGGGTGCTAAACGCCGTGCATTAATAGACAACTTAAGTCACGAGTATCGTATACTATTTTATAGCAGTGTGACATAAACCCGCCCTGGACGCGTGGCGGGGGAGGGGCGGGGGGCTTCGCCCCCCGAGGGATGAAATTATTATGTTAAAAGTAGCACATTAACTCAATACATGTTGTGTTGTGTAACATCAACTCGCCTTTTTCTGTATTAATTTGGAATTGATTTTTTTTTTCAAGATTTGATTGAAGAAAACTCGAATACATTTGTTTGATACAAGTACATTTATTTGGCGATGTACAAAACATTACAGAACATGTGTCATTCAAATTCAAATAACAATACAAGTTTGAATGGTGTATTGAGGTACATTTACAATTTTTTTTCATTGTTTTCTGTCTGCACAGCTTTATTTTCAACGTTGCAATTATTAAATATAAAAGTATTATTAGAACCGGTTATGTGAACATTGCAGTTGTTAAAAGTGTAATTCTGCGTAGGTGCATCCTGATTAGTTGAGCATTGAATATAAAGGCCAATATCGGGATGATAAAAAAAAGGAAATTTCGGTTCCTGTGGTTGAACTTCGCAAGTTCTCTCAGAACTCCTATGATTGGAATCACCAGAAATACTGCAATTTATATTTTTATCACTTTTTAGGACGTTCGCTTCTTGATTTGTCCTCAATGTAGATGGAATGGAAATTTTAGAATTTTGGATATTCTTCAAGATATATGTAGTAGCAGATTCAAAAGTTATCGCTTGATTTTCCTTTAATCTAAAAGTGTTATTAACTCCAGAAGTTGACGCTACAGGATCTGTCTGTCCCACAGCACCAGGAAGAACATTAGTTGTTTTGGCTCGCTTATATTGATATCGATTCCACTACTAATCTGGTCACAAATTCTTTTTTTGTTATTTATCGAGTCAGCGATGTATCCAAAAGCAACAGTTGCAGATTTCCATCCTCCGTGTCGTTGTAGCGTAGTCAGGTCGGCACCAGCGTCCACCAAAAGAGTCGCCGAGGTCTTTCGCAAGCTGTGACCGGTAAAATTTTTCGCATCAGGCAGATTCAAATATTCCGCTATGTCCCTTGGAATCGATCCAAATTTATTGATTCCAACGGCTTGTTGGATGCATTTGCCTTTTGAATAACGGAGAAAAAATCTGTCGATTGAGCACGTTTCCAGTCGAGCCTGCATATATCTCCAACAGAAGTCAAACAATCCATCTGCTATCGTGAAAGATCTTGGAACATAGTTTTTGGTCTTCGGAATTTTGACTAGAGGGACATTATCTTCTAATTTTTTAACGTCACCGACAGTGATGTTGACGAACTCTTCTCTCCGTAATGCTCCAGCAATTCCAAAAATAAGCGCAACCTGAACATAATATTTAAGAATAAGAAATTCTAGTTATTAGATAATTTCATCTATGCGTATGATTGTTCAGGTTGTACTTACCTTTTCGCACAAATAAATATCATCCGGCGCTTCGTTGAGAAACTTTGAAATGTTGTTTCGCGAAAAGACTTGCGACTTCTTTGGCCGATACCCCAAACTATTCTTTTTCAAGAAAGATGCCAAGTTTTTGTAACAACCAATATCCACATGATTGTAGGTATTAATCGTGCATTTTAGCATCGAATATGTAGCCCATAAACTTGTTGGTGAATATTTTTTTGATAAATCAGCGAAGTATGCAAGCATTACTTCTTCACAAAAAGAATTCGACTTATTTTCCTTTCGCCATTTTTTGAACCTGTTGTATGCTGATGTATATAGTTTTTTAGACTTACTGGGCAACAAATTCAGCGTAACAGTTTTTGCCATTTCTTTTATAGCTTCCGGGACTATTTCACCATTTTCTCTAAGTTCGCTCTCCGAACTGATCATTTTTTAATTAATGTTGTAATCCACAAATCACAAACTGTAGGTTAGCGTTTCGTCAAAATTTTTGTTGTCACTTTTTCTACAGTACGAAATCCAAATGATTAACATTTTTTTCAAGCTCTTTTAGCGCATCGATACCGTCAACATCATCTTGTCTAAAGAAATTACCGTATAAATAACGATATATTACCACGTGCGCATCATATGAAAATTTAAACTTACCGTTCATTGACAATCAAGGACGGAGTTTTGTTTTGTGTTGGTATCAGCTTGTTTTGGCTGAATTTCGCGGCTGATTTTTTCAAATTTGCTCGTCGATTTCGTACGTTCGTACTTAGTTGATTTCTCATGATTCCCTGTAGTTCAAAATATCATGGAACAAAATTAATAAATAATCATTTAATTGAAAGTTTGACACGACACAGTACCAGAGAAATAAACGAAATGAATACTTACACAACCACGATCTCCACCGCTTAACTCTGGGTATGTTGCAACGATTGTCGCTGCATAATTAAAACAATCATTTTTCGTTGGTTGGCCATCTGTGCGATGCAGAAGATCGGTTGTCCAAAAGTAAGTTAGGTGTCTTTGAGCCTGCAAAATTCCGACATTTTTTATCATTTCATCCATCTCTGGAGTTAGTTTTGGTAACAACACCGGATTTCGAATCGAGTTGGGACCAGTTGATGTATCCTCTCTCATGCGATGAGTTTTTTGCTTTTTAATGTTATGACTTGTAGTCGGCTGGTTTTCCTAAAATAAAGACATCAGCCCAATTACAATATTTTCTCTCAAGAAGTACTTTCTCAAAATTTTTAAACTTAAATTCGTTTTTAGCAAAGGTGAAACAGAGGATCGGTGAGGTCAAATGTTTTTACTTTTCTTTTTCAATAATTTAAGTTTTTCAATTTCATTTCATTTTGAAAAATGCAATTTCAATCAATTCAAAGTTATACGATTTTATTTTACTGCAAAAAAAATTTTAAAACCTTGGATACTTTTCAAGGATCTTTCACTGACAGCGAATGTTGGTATCGATAAACAAAAAATGTATAATTCCAATACATTGACTGTATGAATGAAATTAATGTAGTTGACTGTTATAATGAAATTTATTTTCCAGCAGAAAAAAAATACAAAAGCTGCATTTTCATTTCACAAAGGAAAAACCCAAAAATATTTGACTCCGATCAAATCGCAACTATATATTTTGTAACCGCTGATAAAAAAATGTGGGCACAAATTTAAGAAATGTTTATCTTTTGCTGACTTCAGTATATGGTGAAATAGCTGATTCTCTGTGAAAGAGGTAATACGCAATATCTAGTTAATTAAGCATTTTTACAATAATATCCCAAATTTCTCTTCGGTCAAAGAAGAAAATTTAGTTTCTTAGGAGTAAAATAAAAATTTCTTTCGCAGCGATGTGAATAATCTCATTTGGTATACACCGCAACCAGTTTTTGTGTCGCTTCAATTATATTCACCTATGAAAAAATGCTTCGATGAGATGAAAACTTATGATTTGTTAGCCCGATATAAATATAGCTTCAATGCACACTATGTATGAAATAAATGATTCCTTGGTGAACTGTAATATTGAATTGGTTGCACATAAATTCTAGATTTTTATATTGAGGATCATTCAATCAATTCAATTCATTATGTTAGTGGTATTGCTTTTTTTCATCGATAAACAAAACGACAGTCTTACAATTTATTATGCAATTACTTTCTTACCTTTTCCTCAGTCTGCTCACTTTGACTCAAACTTCCTTCTTCAATCAGAATCCCATCCTGATTGATTGTGTAAATACTTGCACAAGTATTAATTAGTGAATCATCGAGCAGCGGTATACCAGGACGCAGGTTATTTCGCTCTCAGTAGCTATATCCTTGTCCTGTTCGATGTCACAAAGGATGTTTTTTCCTGCGATAACTTGTTGTAAAACAATGGCCTTATTTTCGACCATTGTCTTCAACTCATCCTTCTCACAAACGCGTCGCACCGCTTCCATCGCACAATAATCTACATCACTTTGGTGTTCACTTCGGCAAAATTTTATTTTTTTGCATTGCTCACTGATTTTGCAGTAGATGATTTTTTCCATGATTGGAAAAGAAAGCTAAACACGACTTCAATATACGCGGAAACAATATTATATGTATAGGTATATGTATAGGGCGCATGCGAGGCCTAAGTCAGACTGTTGTGTGATGTTTCAATCGAAATAAGAAAGGAATACCCATATATGGTCATGGCGCTAGTGTACACGTTCGGTAAACAATAACACTCTCGAGCCGACGAAAGAAATAGCATATTTTTTGAAACAATTTCATTGGTTCGTGTGGTGTAGTAGGTAGCGTGCATGCATTAGGACATAGTGTTAGGTAGGAAGTTGGTTCAATTCCCCGTTAGGCAGGAAATTTTCTTCGATCTCATTAATTTCAGATGTACGTGAAAAGGCCATACACCGTCAAACATGAAGAAATATACGTATTTAGAGTTGCAAAAATAATTTTTTCTCGTCTTGTTTTGAGCTCATCTTTATACACATAGCACGCATGGATCGTCTTGAACAAAAAACAATACGGTTGTAAACGTATATATTCGAGCTTCAATGCCAAATGCGCCTAAATCGTGTCGATACAACGCGACTCGGTGTGTTGGTACAACGCGGCTCGTTGTGTTGGTACAACGCGGCTCGTTGCGTTGGTACAACGTGTATAAGAGTGCACAAACAACACGAGTAAAACGTGTTGATTTGTATAACAACACGGTCAGAAGCGTGTAGAAATCGGCCTCAACGTTTACACGCCTAAAATGTGTTGAAAGAACACGATTGTTTTTGCAGTGATACGTACTGTTGGAGGTAACGATAAAACACGGCACTAATAAAGTTTAAAACAATCCAATCCTATTGATGCATTGTGCCCAAAGAGATTCTACGCTGAATTTTTCACTTCAGAATATTCTTTTCGTTTTATGCCGTTTCAAATTCGACGAGTGGCGAAACGCAGTAAAGCAGTGTTTTTTTTCCAATGTTGCCTCTATTCGTAGATCGAAAATTTTTACGAATAGAATTATTGATTTTTTACGGTACTGTGTGATGAAAAATTATGATAAGGTGATCCTTGATATTCTTATATTCGTTTCCTTGGGTGGAGAAAAAATTTGTTGATTTCGAGGTGTTAATATTTCAATGTTTTTTTAAACTGGTGCCTCATCGTAGATCTGATCAGCACTAGGGAAGAAAATGTTGATACACTAATCATTTTCTCAGAAGCGAGACTGAACTATTACTATTTCATAATTTTTCTTTGACTTTTCGACTTTAAATCTCTATGACTAAAAATTGAATTCCGGTGTTTCAAGCAAAGCTCCGGATCTTGCATCCAGGCTCAAGGAAGCAATGACATCTAAAAAAATGTAAGTTTTAGAAGGATTTAAGTACATTGAAGAATGGATAATTAGATGGGACTTTTCATCACTTACAGAATATATAGAAGGACAAGCAGTGGAAATTCGTGGAAGTTTGGAGTATTGATAATGGTGATTTACATATTTTCAATGTGTATCGGACAGTCTTCCGTCAAACCGCCGAAGCCCTCCGTTGAACCGCCGAAGCCCTCCGTCGAACCGCCGAAGCCCTCCGTCGAACCGTCGAAGACCTCCGTCGAACCGCCGAAGCCCTCCGACGAACCGCCAAAGCCCTCCGACGAACCGCCAAAACCCTCCGACGAACTGCCGAAGATTTCCGACGAACCACCAGGGCCAGTGAGTGAAGGATCGCAGTCATTAGGGAGTTGCATGTCGAATAGCTGCACCTTGATAAGTACGTCAACAATCCTTGGCACACGAAACTAATAGCAGTACAACAAATCATTGGTCAGAAGCCCATAATTATATGGATTTTTTTTCACCCACAACATTTTCTCATATATAGCTTCAAGAATTGTAGAAAACATGGATGATTACGCCGATCCCTGCACAGATTTTTATAAATTCGCTTGTGGTGGTTTCGTCGGATCAACCGATGTTCCAGACGGTTACTGGAGCATATCTAATAAATATGTACTTCTCTCGGAATTGAACGAGAAGATAAAGAATATGATTGCGGCTGAGATCGTGCCTGGAGAGCCAAGACCTTTCCAGATACTCAAAAGATTCTATAAGAGTTGCATGAACAGAGGTAAGTCTCATTGCGTATTTTATGTGGAAAAAAAATCGCTATTCGTATACGACATTGGAAGAAACAATTAATTTCGTGCAGCTCAGAGTAATCGTAAAAAGACAGAGGAGCTTAAGAATTTCATTAAAAAAAGAGGTGGATGGCCAGTACTCGAAGGCGAGTCTTGGAGCGACATGCATTTCAATTGTCGGCAGATGATGAGCAAATTCCATTCCGATACTCACTTTCTTGGAGATTTAATAGGCCTTCGCATTGAGGAAAATCCAAAAAATCAATCGTCCCGAATCATTACAGTGAGTAAAATTCAAACATGATTGAAGACAGATGATTTATTGGCAGCTGCCGAATGATGTAAGGGAACAAAAGTCGAATTCATGTTTCTTTTGGATTTTACAATCGTTTAATTTCAACCAGAATTTTTATGAACTATCAGAGACATACGAAAATAATAACTTACCATTGCAAAAGATAATCAATAACAAACATTCCACAGCTTTACCAACCAGTGGGACTTTTCATAACTGACATCACAGAAGCATATTTTGATCATCCGGACGTTCAGGCCTATTACAAAGCTCTGGTGATTAAGAAGAGATTAAGAATTTACCACGTTTGATGAAATAAGTTTAACTATAAAGCAATAATTTTGGTTTCGAGACTAATCTCAGTGGAGAAAAAAATGCTCGTGAGGACGGTAGCTAAAAAATGTTATTGGTTCCATATGAACTTGGAAGAGTAAATTTTTGCTACTTGTCTTAAAAGTACTAATACAGTCTTTTATTGACAAAAAGTTTTGAATACTCAACCATGATTATTCATTGATGGGATGACTTTGCGATTTCTGTAGAACAAATTAAGTAACAAGGAAGTTGCTAAGTTGAAACCATTCAATTTAATGACGATCAGAGAACTGAATAGGCGATATCCCAGCGTTCCTTGGATTGAATATATAAAAACGGTTTTATCGTCGCCTGATTTCAATATTTCTGAGAACGAAATTGTAAACGTACCAGTGCCCGATTACTATGTGAAGTTAGAGAGAGTTATGGCCGAAACGCTGCCGAGGGTACGAGCCAATTACGTAATGTCGAAGATCGCTTTGAGAAACGGAATATACTCGAGCGAGAAAATTCGAAAAATTGTCTATCAATTTGTAATTGACACACCACAAGAAGAAATTGGCGGCATACATATCGATCTATCACGAGAGAAATTCTGCACAGGCCAATCTGTTGGCCATCTTTGGCTCATTTTCAATTATATGTTTATTAAAAAATATGCTTCTACCGACGTAGAAAATAAAATAAATGAAGTAAGAAACTCCGTTAAAGAAGAGTTTATAACAATGTTCGATCAGGTACGTTACGCAACATTTCCAATCGTTAATATCTCCATCGATGTCGTTCATTCTTGATTGCTTGGTACCATTTCGTTCTGTTCTTTTCATTTTGATTAGTAATGTTATATAATATGAATTTAATCAATTTCGTCTGTTCATTTTCTTTATTCAGAATGGATTTTTTGTTAGTTACTGTCGAAAAAAACTCTAGATCATTTATGATGTCCTCAGAACAATTACCACGATGATGAAACAACCAATTTGTTCGAGGTGGCAGATCACGCCATATACAACATCAGCTATCCCAACTATCAAGATATCATCGTTATTGAAAAGTTTTACGAAAATCTCACTGTTGACGACAGCAGTTATTTCAACAGTATCGGGATGCTGTCGAAATTTGACACTAGTTTACTAGTTCGAGATTTGAGAAACCCTCTCACAAAAAACGAATTTGCGCTGATTTTTGAAAATAATTCGATAAATGCCACCCCTTTGGTATTCAAAAATCACATCCGTAAGCCTTTTTTCTAATAACTTTAATTGCATCACCCATTTTTTAGATATTCTGTTTTATTCATGTCCCCTTATTGGTTTCCTATAGTTTTGTTCGTGCAGCAAGAATAAGTTCATTTTTATTCTTTTTTTCAGCCATTCCGGAAAAACTTATTTATATCTTGTACGCGATTAATAGGGAATCAAAGTATCTTAGTTTTTCGACAATTGGCCTAGCCACTGCCCATGACGTTATTGAGGTTTTATACAAAAATGAGAAAACTGGAAAATCACCGAGCTGCAAGGGATGTGACATTGAAATGTGTGAAAACTACTCGATGAAAAAAACAGGATTGAAGGTAAATATGTTAACAAAAATTTGGTAATCATGTAATGAATTTTCAGTGAGCGGAGATTCTAGAATGGGCTCAATTCATTATGGCACAGTTGGTCAAAAGTTATACCTCAATAAGATATATGAAATGGTAAAGCCTATTTTTGTTTTGGTTCTTCGAATAGTTGGATGGTAAACGTACAAGTAGAGCAAATAGGATCTACTTTATGAGTCTAAGGCTGGCCTATAACGCATATAAAAGGTGGACGGCAACACGACCCGATACACTGAAACTACTTGGACTTGAAAAGTACTCAGCTCAGCAGATGTTTTGGTTAAGTGCCGCAAGTAATATTTGCGAAAAATATACACCAGAAACCTTGAATGATGAAATCGAAAATGGTTCTGAGCTTCCTGTGGAATTCCGAGTTAACATCGCATTCGCGAACATGGTAGAATTCGGAAACGATTTTGGATGCAATTGTCAGTCTCCCATGAGGTCTAAATGCAGTTGTTGCGCTCGATGAAGACCTTTCCCGAGCCATGACAATCCCTTAAATTTATGTATGTATTTGGAAAAAAAATATACTTATCTCCAGAATTGCAAAACATAGCAGAAAACTTCAGCTCTGAATGACCTCTTTAAAAGGAGTTTCTTGAGCGGGCACTCTTGCTTATTCGCAAAGTAATGCTGGAACTTTGAAAATGTGTTGACCTTGCATAGCCATATGATCGAGCTCGAATGTGTCAATTAAATTTCGTTGGAATATTTGAAACGACTACCGTAATCGTAACTAAATTTCGGGCACAATTTTCGCATTCTCGTTCAATTATTTATGTCTCATTGAAAAATATTGCAAATATATTCACTAATATACCTTAGGGTATGCGGAAAAAAATGATATTTTGTTTTGCTTTGCATCTAGCCGAGAAAGTTGAATTAAGGTGAAAAGAAAAGAATCCCAAAAGCAGAGCTTACCTAAAAATCATTTCGAAAGGCGCATCGCGTTTGAAGATTTTCCATAAGAATAACCCAGGAAACTATCGAGACCTCTGATCATTGTATCATAACTCTTTAGGAAAAAATCACACAAAAACCACAAGAATATGTTTTATAGAAAATCGATTCTCCTTCAAAACAAGTCATTATGAGTGATTAGCTCTAAGCAACCGATATTGTGCTAAAAAAAATGTTCATAAGACTGTAAAAATCAAATTAATTTTTCGTTTCACGAACAAACTTCTTATAATAGTTTTTCGTAGAGAATTACTCCCTCTATTAGAAAACAGTTATAATTATTGTAATTTTAAAATTTTTATAAAATCACTTATTTTTATTCTTCGGTGCTTGGTTTTCATAGAATCACAATTTTTTTCACTGACAAGGAAACATTCTGTATTTTCCCCTTTGATTTCACGATGATGGATCAGTCGGTATTTGCAGATCGAAGCGACAGCTCGTCGTTGCCCAGCAACGAGAGAGACAAACGATCCGAAAATCCAGATAGATCCAGATATCCCCGCCAAGGAGACACTCGATGTTGTTGATCACGGATATAAAAGGCGAGGAAACTGGAATACAAGTACTCCAATTTCATAATTCCAAACTACCTGTTCTCTTGAACATCTCACTACGTATCAGCATTGCGCCTGACGCCTAGTAAAAGATTCCTCGTATTCCAAGTGTCGAGTGATCGTATCGCATGATTGCCACGCACCGTCCCATCCTGTAGCATCACCGAGTATTGTACTAGCATCGCGTCTAACGCATATTCAGTGCTCCAAGAAAAAGAGCAACGTGATCGTATCGCATGATTACAACGCTCTATCCTATCCCGTGTCCCAGAAGTGATAGGGTGCAGGTAAGCATGCATACGATTACAAGCACCGACGCTTTTTCTCAGGATACGGATTTTGTGATCTTGTAAGGTGATAAAGGGTCCGAGGGTCCACCTGTGTTGTCTCCTGAGTATGCCCGGCTCATAAAATCGACATAACTCGATTCCATGTACTGGCATAGCGTCCAGCGCAGGAGTAAAGTTCTGACGATATAACATAGAATTAAAGAGGCCTAGAGAACAGCAATTATATTTCCCGCCTCGTTCTCGAGATTACAAATATATGTAGTAATTCTCGAGTCCACCAGATGGCCACAACGTTTAGAGTGAAAAATGAAAAGTCTAGAGTGGGGGTACACCCCGCTCGTGGCGTCCCATCCACCATTGTCTCATATTCTTTCGTTGTGCGCCAGAGGCAACTTCGTTGGAGCGATTTTCAGGGTGTTAGAGTGATTTTCAAGGTGTTTTTTTGAGTTAGTCAAGAGATCGATCATGTCCAAACGTAGACAGCAGGTGACAGTTAGTGAGATTGAGGAGAAGATTAGGCGTTTGCAAGAAGAAATAAACGAGTTACAAAGTCCAGAGGCCGAAGATTCCGAGGAGGAAAGTTCTAGCCACGAGAGTGATGGCGATGCAGAGGATGGAGAGAAAGAGAAAATCAGTTTGAACGGTAGGCAAATGAGAAATAGAAAATTATATTGACGACGAGTTTGCACGAGAGGCAAAACAGGGTCGATCTCAGCCCGATGAGCTTGTACGAGAGACAAGACAGATCGGCGCAGTAAAAAGCTGACGAGCATGTACAAGAGACATGACAAGTCAGCCTGAAGGTTAGCTAAGTTTGTACGCGAGACGAAACAGCGACACCTATAACCCGAATAGAGCTCGTATGAAAGATGAGATGAGGGTTTCTAACCGAAGAGTATATGCCATTGTTTCATTGCACAAATCATGTTTATTAGTAGGTAAGAACGGGAAGAAGTTTAGTTTGTTTTTCTTTTCTGTTTTGATTCGCATAGATTTATGCACTGAGCCGGTTCTGGACGAAGAAAAGGAAAATACCGATGACGGGAGAGAACCCTCCCCCCATAAAGACCGTTGAGAATAAAGAAAGAGAACTTGACGAGGAAGTGCTTCAGGTTTTGGGTGAAGACCCTTCGGCCTTGAAAGTGCTAGATTTCGACCTACACTCGTCGATAGCTAGTCGGTGGAAACACTGGATTGAAAAGGGTGTTAAAAAAGAAGAAAGGGAAGAACTAATCGGAAAATATCCGAGAAAAGAAGGCTTCACTGCACCTGAACTCAATCAGGTTATGATAGCGGTCATGTCCGAATTGGCGGTCAGGCGCGATGGTTACGCGAAGAAGTGTCAAGAAGCAGCGGGCTCAGCCTTAATGGCACTCGGGGCCACAGTTTCCACATTACTAGATGAACCAGAAAGCATCGACAAATTGGCCTTTTTGGAGAATCTTAACGATGCGGCAAAACTTATAGCAGATACACATTGCCAAATAAATCAATCAAGAAAAGCGCTTATTCTACCAGGGGTATCTAAGCCCCTTAAAAACTTGTTGGAAAAAACCAGATCTGACACAGAACTGTTTGGCAAGAATTTGGCAGATAAGATCAAGGAAACCAAAGCATTAGAGACAATGGGCCGCAGCGTCAGAAATACAGAGGTCACAAAGAACGTCAATCGGGCCCGTCAGAATTCAGGGAGTTATTTAAACTTCCGAAGCCCACAGGGAAAGAGGACGTTTTCCAGCTACGCGGGCAGTTCTCATGTAAACACACGGGGCCGCTCAAGGTTACAATTCAGAGAGAAACAACAAGTGTACAACAACAAAGCGAGGTCTCAAACACAGAAATTTCCGCGAAAGTAAACAAAAAAGTATGTGCTGGCAGATTGCGTAATTTTTACCACAATTGGCATCAGATCACGAATAATAATTTTATTTTAAATTGTATTATGGGTTACAAACTTGATTTCAGTCGAAAGCCTTTTCAGCATCAGATACCACGCGTTCAGATTCCATCCGCTCAAAAGCAAGATTACCGTAAAACAATAGATAGGTTAATAGACAAAGGAGCGATTGAGAAGTGCCGACCAGTAAAAAAATCAATTCCTATCATCATATATTTCCTAGTAAAAAAGCCCGATGATTCTTTTCGTTTTATCCTGAACCTTAAAAAATTAAACAAATTCATTCAAGCTCCCCACTTCAAGCTAGAAGATATCAGAACCGCAGCAAAGTTAATTTTTCCCGGAGTTTACATGTGTACGGTGGACCTCCAAGACGCATACTATTTAATTCCGATAGAAGAGGAGAGTAGAAAATTCTTGAGATTCGAGTTCGAGGGCCACTTATTTCAATTCGCGTGTTTACCTTTTGGTTTATCTATGGCTCTTTTCATCTTTACAAAGATCATGTAACCGGTAGTCCGATATTTGAGAATGAGAGGTTTCTCGTCGGTTATATATCTCGACGATATTTTGTGGATAGAAGAAAACGCAGATAAATGCAAAAATAATATTTGCGAGACGATTAAACTACTAAAATTTTTGGGCTTTCTTATTAACGAAGAAAAGAGCAACACAAGACCCTCGACAAGGTGCAGATTCTTGGGGTTTATAATAGATTCTGAAAGATTCTCAATAGAATTAACTCAAGAAAAGAGAGAAAGGTTAACGAGGTCCATAAAAGAATTCGAAACATTAGAGAGCTGTTCCATAAGAGAATTTGCTGAACTAATAGGAAGACTCGTAGCTGCATCTTTAGCCATAGAGTACGGTTGGATGTATACAAAAAGAATGGAAAGGGCTTTGCTAGCGAACAAGAGAAATTATAATTCCAAAATGACAATTCCACAACTAATTAGGCCAGACCTGCTTTGGTGGAAAGCACACTTGAATAGAGGCTACAGCTCTATCAAAACAGGCGATTTTCAGTCGACAATTTTTACTGACGCCTCCGACACGGGTTGGGGGGCTGTCAGCGAAGGGAAAAAGATTTATGGCTTTTGGTCTGCGAGCCAGGTGAACTGGCATTTCAACTATAAGGAATTGTTCACGGTGTGGTTAGCCCTTCAGGAGTTAGTTTATGACAAACGAGATTGTCAGATCCTGCTCTGCATCGATAATACCACCGCGATTGCCTACATTAATAGAACGGGAGGTACAAGATACCCAAAGTATAATGCTCTAGCTCGAAAGATTTGGAAATGGGCAGAGAAGAGAAGCATTTTTCTATTGGCATCGTATATTCCATCAGAAAACAACATTGAGGCTGACAGGTTGTCGAGACAAAAGAACGTCGATACAGAGTGGGCACTCAAGCCCGAGGTTTTTACTTCAATTGTGAGAATTTTTGGGAGGCCCGATATTGATCTGTTTGCGTCACGTCTAAATAATAAATGCAAAAAATATTGCTCCTGGTTCGGGGAACCAGGTGCGATGATGGTCGACGCCTTTACCGTAAATTGGTCGGAACTAAATTTCTATGCTTTCCCACCTTTCTCAGTAATACTCAGAGTACTTACAAAAATCAAGCGAGATAGAGCGGAGGGAATTTTAGTGGTTCCCGACTGGCCAAATCAAGTTTGGTACCCTTTGCTTCAGTCTCTCAGTTGAAGAACAAATAGTATTCAAACCAACCCCTGACTTATTATATTTACCGTGTAGATCAATTGTGCATCCCAGGGCCAGAAATCTCGCTTTAATAGCGACAAGAGTATCAGCAACGACAAAAGGTTCCGACGGAGGCATTAAACATCGTCCTAGCATCGCTATCAGCAACAACGACCAAGCAGTATAAATCAGCTTTGAGACATTGGTGGAGATTCTGCAAGGCGGAAAAAACGAGGTTTTTCAGGCCTGATGAAAATAGTTTGTTGCGTTTTTTGTCTAAGAAATTTGAGGAAGGAGCGTCATATGGCTCCTTAAATTGTTTTCGGTCAGCTATATCGTTGATATCGCCAGAAAAGATTGGGGAGAAACCGATGATAACTTGTTTTCTCAGAGGTGTATATAAACTCAGACCGCCAGTACCAAAATACACTGGTACTTGGGACGTCACAATCGTACTGGACTATCTGACAAAACTGCATCCTATCGACAGTTTGTCACTTGAAGACCTCACAAATAAAACAGTCACGCTTCTAGCTTTAGCAACGGCTCAAAGAGCACAAACACTTGCATGTATAGAAATAAGAAATATCAAAAGAACGTCAACAGGATTGGAAATAATGATAACGAAACAAATAAAGACTTCCGGTCGGGGAAAAGATCAGCCGCTGCTAATTATCCCAGAATTTAAAGAGAAACCGGAACTGTGCGTAGCCTCCGCTGTTGTGGGGTATATAGCAAAAACTGCCTATCTCAGGGGTAACGAAACTAGCCTATTCTTAGCAACGAGAAAACCGTACAAAAAAGTAGGTTCCCAGACCATGAGTAGATGGATTAAAAGAGTATTACAAAAAAGTGGAATCGATACGGCTATGATTACGGCTCATTCGACTCGCCATGCGTCAACATCCGCGGCATTCGTTAAGGGTATTTCCTTGGAGATTATAAAGAAGACGGCAGGTTGATCAAAGGGATCAGAAGTTTTTGCGAAGTATTATAACCGTCCGGTTCAAGTGGAGAAACCTAGTTTTGCACAGTCAGTTTTTAATGTTCCTATGTAATAATAAAATTAAGCCTTAGCCATGCATACTTACGTTTAATTTATTTT